>NW_027438277.1:0-300000 GCF_000715075.1 Nicotiana tabacum | reverse complement strand
ATCTTCATGTGCTGTAGCCCCTGCCTTCGAGTGGGTCCGAGCCTCCGGACCCCGATCGCCTAAAATTCTTTAGGGCCATCAAATATGACCTAAGGAATCATAGTCACCGCCCCACCATGGCCGTTCCTCGTTCTTTTGCCTTTTACGGCTAAAAAACTAGAATTCCGCTTGTTTCCCATATATTCGTGTGCTATAGCCCACGCATTCTGAGTGGGTACGGGATCCCGGACCCCGATCGCCTAAAATTATTTTGGGCCATCAAATACGACCTAAGGAACCATAGTTACCGCCCCACCATGGCCATTCCTCGTTGTTTTGCATTTTACGGCCAAAAAACGAGAATTTCGCCCGATTTCCCATATTTTCGTGAGATATAGCCCACGCCTTCCAAGTGGGTCAGGGCCCCCGGACCCTGATCGCCTAAAATATTTTCGGGCCATCAACTACGACCTAAGGAACAGTAGTCACCACCCCGCCATGACCGTTCCTCATTTTTTTCCTTTTTACGTCCAAAAAACTAGAATTTCGTGCGATTGCCATATTTTAGTGAGCTGTAGCCCATGCCTTCCGAGTGCGTCCGGGCCCCCCGGATCCCAATCACCTAAAATTTATTTGGGCCATCAAATACGACCTAAGGAACCATAGTCACCGCCCCGCCATGACCGTTCCTCGTTGTTTTGCTTTTTACGACCAAAAACGTAAAATTCCGCCCGATTCCCATATTTTTATGTGCAGAGCCCACGCCTTCCGAGTGGGCCGGGTACCCCAAAACCGGATTGCCTAACATTTTTCCAGGCCATCTAATACGACCTATGGAACCATAGTCACCGCCCCTCCATGGCCGTTCCTCGTTGTTTTGCGTTTTACGGCCAAAAAACTAGAATTCTGCCCGATTCCCATATATTCGAGTGTTGTAGCCCACGCCTTCCGAGTGGGATCGGGACCCCCGGACCCCGATCGCCTAAACTTTTTCCGAGCCATCAAATATGACCTAAGGAACCATAGTCACCACCCCGCCGTGGTCGTTCCTCGTTGTTTTGCAATTTACGGCAAGAAAACTAGAATTTCGCCTGATTCCCATATTTTCATGTGCTGTAGCCCCTGCCTTCGAGTGGGTCCGAGCCTCCGGACCCCGATCGCCTAAAATTCTTTAGGGCCATCAAATATGACCTAAGGAATCATAGTCACCGCCCCACCATGGCTGTTCCTCGTTCTTTTGCCTTTTACGGCCAAAAAACTAGAATTCCGCCCGATTCCCATATATTCGTGTGCTATAGCCCACGCCTTCTGAGTGGGTACGGGATCCCGGACCCCGATCGCCTAAAATATTTTGGGCCATCAAATACGACCTAAGGAACCATAGTTACCGCCCCACCATGGCCGTTCCTCGTTGTTTTGCGTTTTACGGCCAAAAAATGAGAATTCCACCCGATTCCCATATTTTCGTGTGCTAAGCCCACGCCTTCCGAGTGGGTCAGGGCCCCCCGGACCCCAATCGCCTAAAATTTATTTGGGCCATCAAATACATCCTAAGGAACCATAGTCACCGCCCCGCCGTGGTCGTTCCTCGTTGTTTTGCAATTTACGGCAAAAAAACTAGAATTTTGCCCGATTCCCATTTTTTCGTATGCTATAGCCCATGCCTTCCGAGTGGGTCCGAGCCCCCGGACCCCGATAGACTAAAATTATTTTGGGCCATCAAATACGACCTAAGGAACATAGTCACCACCTTGTCATGGCCGTTCCTCGTTGTTTTGCGTTTTACGGCCAAAAAACTAGAATTCCGCCCGATTCCCATATATTCGTGTGCTATAGCCCACGCCTTCCGAGTGGGTCCGGGCCCCCGGACCCCGATCGCCTAAAATTGTTTTGAGCCATCAAATACGACCTAAGGAACCATAGTCACCGCCCCACCATGGCTATTCCTCGTTGTTTTGCATTTTACAGTCAAAAAACTAGAATTCCGCCCGATTTCCATATTTTCATGTGCTAAGCCTACGCCTTCCGAGTGGGTCCAGGCCCCCCGAACCTCGATCGCCTAAAATTTATTTGGGCCATCAAATACGTCCTAAGGAACCATAGTCACTGCCCCGCCATGACCGTTCCTCGTTGTTTTGCTTTTTACAACCAAAAAACTAGAATTCCTCCCGATTCCCATATTTTCGTGTGCTCTAGCCCACGCCTTTTGAGTGGGCCCAGGTCCCCCGAAACCGGATTGCCTAACATTTTTCTAGGCCATCAATTACGACCTAAGGAATCATAGTCACTGCCCCGCCATGGCCGTTCCTCGTTGTTTTGCGTTTTACGGCCAAAAAACTAGAATACCGCCGGATTCCCAGATATTCGTGTGCTATATATAGCCCACGCCTTCCTAATGGGTCCGGGCCCTACGGACCCCGATCGCCTAAAAATTTTCTAAGCTATCAAATTCGACCTAAGGAACCATAGTCGCCGCCCTGCCATGACCGTTCCTCGTTGTTTTGCTATTTACGACCCAAAAACTAGAATTTTGCCCGATTCCCATATTTTCGTGTGCTATAGCCCATGCCTTCCGAGTGGGTCCGAGCCTCCGGACCCCGATTGCCTAACATTTTTCCAGGCTATCAAATTTGACCTAAGGAAACATAGTCACCGTCCCGCCATGGCCGTTCCTCATTGTTTTGCGTTTTACGGCCAAAAAACTAGAATTCCGCCCGATTTCCATATATTCGTGTGTTATAGCCCATGCCTTCCTAGTGGGTTCTGGCCCCCTGGACCCCGATCGCCTAAAATATTTCCGGGCTATCAAATACGACCTAAGGAACCATAGTCACTGCCCCTCCATGACCGTTCCTCGTTTTTTACATTTTACGGTCAAAAAAGTAGAATTGCGCCCAATTCCCATATATTCGCCACGCCTTCCGAGTGGGTCCGTGTCACCCGGACCCCGATCGCCTAAAATTAATCCGAGCAATCAAATACGACCTAAGGAACCATAGTCACCGCCCAGCCGTGGCCGTTCCTCGTTGTTTTGCATTTACGGCAAAAAAACTAGAATTTCGCCCGATTTCCATATTTCCGTGTTCTATAGCCCATGCCTTTCGAGTGGGTCCGAGCCCCCGGACCCCGATTGCCTAACATTTTTCTAGGCTATCAAATATGACCTAAGGAACCATAGTCAACCCCCCGCCATGGCCGTTCCTCGTTCTTTTGCATTTTACGGCCAAAAAACAAGAATTCTGCCTGATTCCCATATATTCGTGTGTTGTAGCCCACGCCTTCCTAGTGGGTTCCGGGCCCCCCGGACCGCGGTCGCCTAAAATATTTCCGGGCTATCAAATACGACCTAAGGAACCATAGTCACCGCCCCTCCATGACCGTTCCTCATTTTTTGCATTTTACGGCCAAAAAACTAGAATTCCGCTCGATTCCTATATATTCGTGTGCTATATATAGCCCATGCCTTCCGAGTGAGTTCGGGCCACCAGGACCCCGATCGATTAAAATTATTCCGGGCAATCAAATACGACCTAAGGAACAATAGTCACCGCCCAGCCGTGACCGTTCCTCGTTGTTTTGCATTTACGGCAAATAAACTAGAATTCCGCCCGATTCCCATATTTTCGTGTGCTATATATAGCCCACGCCTTCCTAGTGGGTCCGGGCCCCCCGGACCCCGATCGCCTAAAATTTATTTGGGCCATCAAATACGTCCTAAGGAACCATAGTCACTGCCCCGCCATGACCGTTCCTCGTTGTTTTGCTTTTTACGACCAAAAAACTAGAATTCTGCCCGATTTCCATATTTTCGTGTGCTATAGCCCATGCCTTTCGAGTGGGTCCGAGCCCCCGGACCTTGATTGCCTAATATTTTTCCAGGCTATCAAATATGACCTAAGGAACCATAGAAACCGCCCCGCCATGGCCGTTCCTTGTTTTTTTGCGTTTTACGGTCAAAAAACTAGAATTTCGCCTGATTCCCAAATATTCGTGTGCTCTAGCCCAAGCTTTCCGAGTTGGTCCGGGCCCCCTGGACCCCGATCACCTAAAATATATTTGGGGCAACAAATACGTCCTAAGGAACCATATTCACCGCCTCGCCATGAACGTTCCTCGTTGTTTTGCTTTTTACGACCAAAAAACTAGAATTCCGCCCGATTCTCATATTTTTGTGTGCTCTAGCCCAAGCCTTCCGAGTGGGCCCGGGTCACCCGAAACCGGATTGCCTAACACTTTTCCAGGCCATCAAATACGACCAAAGGAACCATAGTCACCGCCCAGCCATGGCCCTTCCTCGTTGTTTTGCGTTTTACGGCCAAAAAACTATAATTCCGCCCGATTCCCATATATTCGTGTGCTATATATAGCCCACGCCTTCCTAGTGGGTTCCGGGCCCCCCAGACCCCGATCGCCTAAAATATTTCCGGGCTATCAAATACGACCTAAGGAACCAGTCACCGCCCCTCCATGGCCGTTCCTCGTTGTTTTGCGTTTTACGGCCAAAAAACTAAAATTCCGCCCGATTCCCATATTTTCGTGTGCTAAGCCCACGACTTCCGAGGACCGCCCGGACCCCGATCACCTAAAATTTATTTGGGCAAACAAATACGTCCTTAGGAACCATAGTCATCGCCCCGCCATGACCGTTCCTCGTTGTTTTGCTTTTTACGACCAAAAAACTAGAATTCCGTCCGATTCCCATATTTTCGTGTGCTCTAGCCCAAACCTTCCGAGTGGGCCCGGGTCACCCAAAACCGGATTGCCTAAAACTTTTTCAGGACATCAAATACGACCTAAGGAACCATAGTCACCACCCCGCCATGGCCGTTCCTCATTGTTTTGCATTTTACGGCCAAACAACTATAATTCCGCCCGATTCCCATATATTCGTGTGCTATATATAGCCCACGCCTTCCTAGTGGGTCCGGGCCCTCTGGACCCCGATCGTCTAAAATGTTTCTGGGCTATCAAATACGACATAAGGAACCATAGTCACAACCCTGCCATGACCGGTCCTCATTGTTTTGCTTTTTACGACCAAAAAACTAGAATTTTGACCGATTCCCATATTTTCGTGTGCTATATCCCATGCCTTCCGAGTGGGACCGAGCCCCCGGACCCTGATTGCCTAACATTTTTCCAGGCTATCAAATACGACCTAAGGAACCATAGTCACCGCCCTGCCATGGTCATTCCTCGTTGTTTTGCGTTTTACGGCCAAAAAACTAGAATTCCGCCCGATTCCCATATATTCGTGTGCTATATATAGCCCACGCCTTCCTAGTGGGTCCGGGCCCTCCGGACCCCGATCGCCTAAAATTTTTCTGGACTATCAAATACGACCTAACGAACCATAGTCACTGCCCTGCCATGACCGTTCCTCGTTGTTTTGCTTTTTACGACCAAAAAACTAGAATTTTGCGTGATTCCCAAATTTTCGTGTGCTATAGCCCACGCCATCCGAGTGGGTCCGTGTCACCCAGACCTCGATCGCCTAAAATTAATCTGAGCAATCAAATACGACCTAAGGAACCATAGTCACCGCCCAGCCGTGGCCGTTCCTCGTTGTTTTGCATTTACGGCAAAAAAACTAGAATTTCGCCCGATTCCCATATTTTCGTGTTCTATAGCCCATGCCTTTCGAGTGGGTCCGAGCCCCCGGACCCCGATTGCCTAACATTTTTCTAGGCTATCAAATACGACCTAAGGAACCATAGTCACCGCCCCGCCATGGCCGTTCCTCGTTCTTTTGCATTTAACGGCAAAAAAACTAGAATTCCGCCCGATTCCCATATATTCGTGTGTTGTAGCCCACGACTTCCTAGTGGGTTCCGGGCCCCCGGACCCCGGTCGCCTAAAATATTTTCGGGCTATCAAATACGACCTAAGGAACCATAGTCACCGCCCCTCCATGACCGTTCCTCATTTTTTGCATTTTACGGCCAAAAAACTAGAATTCCGCTCGATTCCTATATATTCGTGTGCTATATATAGCCCACGCCTTCCGAGTGGGTTCGGGCCACCAGGACCCCGATCGCCTAAAATTATTCCGGGCAATCAAATACGACCTAAGGAACAATAGTCACCGCCCAGCCGTGGCCGTTCCTCATTGTTTTGCATTTACGGCAAATAAACTAGAATTTCATCGGATTCCCATATTTTTGTGTGCTATAGCCCCCGTCTTCTGAGTGGGTCCGAGCCCCCGGACCCCGATCACCTAAAATTATTTGGGGCCATCAAATACGACCTAAGGAACCATAGTCACCGCCCCACCATGGCCGTTCCTCGTTCTTTTGCATTTTACGGCCAAAAAACTAGAATTCCGCCCGATTCTCATATATTCGTGTGCTATAGCCCACGCCTTCCGAGTGGGTCCGGGCCCCCTGACCCTGATCGCCTAAAATTATTCTGGGCCATCAAATACGACCTAAGGAACCATAGTCACTGCCCCACCATGGCCGTTCCTCGTTGTTTTGCGTTTTATGGCCAAAAAACTAGAATTCCACCCGATTCCCATATTTTCGTGTGCTATATATAGCCCACGCCTTCCTAGTGGGTCCGGGCCCCCCGGACCCCTATCGCCTAAAATTTATTTGGGCCATCAAATACGTCCTAAGGAACCATAGTCACTGCCCCGCCATGATCGTTCCTCATTGTTTTGCTTTTTACGACCAAAAAACTAGAATTCTGCCCGATTTCCATATTTTCATGTGCTATAGCCCATGCCTTTCGAGTGGGTCCGAGCCCCCGGACCTTGATTGCCTAATATTTTTTCAGGCTATCAAATATGACCTAAGGAACCATAGTCACCGCCCCTCCATGGCCGTTCCTCGTTGTTTTGCGTTTTACGGTCAAAAAACTAGAATTTCGCGTGATTCCCAAATATTCGTGTGCTCTAGCCCAAGCCTTCCGAGTTGGTCCGGGCCCCTTGGACCCCGATCACCTAAAATATATTTGGGCCAACAAATACGTCCTAAGGAACCATATTCACCGCCTCACCATGACCGTTCCTCGTTGTTTTGCTTTTTACGACCAAAAAACTAGAATTCCGCCCGATTCCCATATTTTCGTGTGCTCTAGCCCAAGCCTTCCGAGTGGGCCCGGGTCACCCGAAACCGGATTGCCTAACACTTTTCCAGGCCATCAAATACGACCAAAGGAAACATAGTCACCGCCCCGCCATGGTCCTTCCTCGTTGTTTTGCGTTTTACGGCCAAAAAACTATAATTCTGCCCGATTCCCATATATTCGTGTGCTATATATAGCCCACGCCTTCCTAGTGGGTTTCGGGCCCCCCAGACCCCGATCGCCTAAAATATTTATGGGCTACCAAATACGACCTAAGGAACCAGTCACCGCCCCTCCATGGTCGTTCCTCGTTGTTTTGCGTTTTACGGTCAAAAAACTAAAATTCCGCCCGATTCTCATATTTTCGTGTGCTAAGCCCACGACTTCCGAGGACCGCCCGGACCTCGATTACCTAAAATTTATTTGGGCCAACAAATACGTCCTAAGGAACCATAGTCATCACCCCGCCATGACCGTTCCTCGTTGTTTTGCTTTTTACGACCAAAAAATTAGAATTCCGCCCGATACCCCTATTTTCATGTGCTCTAGCCCAAGCCTTCCGAGTGGGCCCGGGTCACGCAAAACCGGATTGCCTAACACTTTTCCAGGACATCAAATACGACCTAAGAACCATAGTCACCGCCCCGCCATGGCCGTTCCTCATTGTTTTGCATTTTACGGCCAAACAACTATAATTCCGCCCGATTCCCATATATTCGTGTGCTATATATAGCCTACGCCTTCCTAGTGGGTCCGGGCCCTCCGGACCCCGATCGCCTAAAATGTTTCTGGGCTATCAAATACGACATAAGAAACCATAGTCACTACCCTGCCATGACCGTTCCTCATTGTTTAGCTTTTTACGACCAAAAAACTAGAATTTTGACCGATTCCCATATTTTCGTGTGCTATAGCCCATGCCTTCCGAGTGGGTCCGAGCCCCCGAACCCTGATTGCCTAACATTTTCCCAGGCTATCAAATACGACCTAAGGAACCATAGTCACCGCCCTGCCATGGCCATTTCCTCGTTGTTTTGCATTTTACGGCCAAAAAACTAGAATTCCGCCCGATTCCCATATATTCGTGTGCTATATATAGCCCACGCCTTCCTAGTGGGTCCGGGCCCTCCGGACCCCGATTGCCTAAAATTTTTCTGGACTATCAAATACGACCTAACGAACCATAGTTACCGCCTTGCCATGACCGTTCCTCGTTGTTTTGCTTTTTACGACCAAAAAACTAGAATTTTGCGTGATTCCCAAATTTTCATGTGCTATAGCCCATGCCTTCTGAGTGGGTCCGAGCCCCCGGACCCCGAATACCTAACATTTTTCCAGGCTATCAAATTTGATCTAAGGAAACATAGTCTCCGCCCCGCCATGGCCGTTCCTCGTTGTTTTGCGTTTTACGGCCAAAAAACTAGAATTTCGCCCGATTCCCATATATTCGTGTGCTATAGCCCATGCCTTCCTAGTGGGTTCTGGGCCCCCCGGACCCCGATCGCCTAAAATATTTTCGGGCTATCAAATACGACCTAAGGAACCATAGTCACCGCCCCTCCATGACCGTTCCTCATTTTTTGCATTTTACGGCAAAAAAACTAGAATTCCGCCCAATTCCCATATATTCGTGTGCAGCCCACGCCTTCTGACCCGGACCCCGATCGCCTAAAATTATTCCGAGTAATCAAATACGACCTAAGGAACCATAGTCACTGCCCAGCCGTGGCTGTTCCTCGTTGTTTTGCATTTACGGCAAAAAAACTAGAATTTCGCCCGAATCCCATATATTCGTGTGCTAGCCCACGCCTTCCGAGTGGGTCCGGGATCCCGGACCCCGATCGCCTAAAATTATTTTGGGCCATCAAATATGATCTAAGGAACCATAGTCACCGCCCCACCATGGCTGTTCCTCGTTGTTTTGTGTTTTACGGCCAAAAAACTAGAATTCCGCCCGATTCCCATATTTTCTTGTGCTAAGCCCACGCCTTCCGAGTGGGTCCGGGCCCCCCCGAACCCCGATCGCCTAAAATTTACTTGGGCAATCAAATACGTCCTAAGGAACCATAGTCACTACCCCGCCATGACCGTTCCTCGTTGTTTTGCTTTTTACGACCAAAAAACTAGAATTCCTCCCGATTCCCATATATTTGTGTGCTCTAGCCCACGCCTTTTGAGTGGGCCCGAGTCCCCCGAAACCGGATTGCCTAACATTTTTCTAGGCCATCAAATACGACCTAAGGAATCATAGTCACCGCCCCGCCATGGCCGTTCCTCATTGTTTTGCATTTTACGGCCAAAAAACTAGAATTCCGCCCGATTCCCAAATATTCGTGTGCTATATATAGCCCACGCTTTCCTAATGGGTCTGGGACCTACGGACCCCGATCACCTTAAATTTTTCTAGGCTATCAAATTCGACCTAAGGAACCATAGTCACCGCCCTGCCATGACCGTTCCTCTTTGTTTTGCTTTTTACGACCAAAAAACTAGAATTTTGCCCGATTCCCATATTTTCGTGTGCTATAGCCCACGCCTTCCGAGTGGGTCCGTGTCACCCGGACCCCGATCGCCTAAAATTAATCCGAGCAATCAAATACGACCTAAGGAACCATAGTCACCGCCCAGCCGTGGACGTTCCTCGTTGTTTTGCATTTACGGCAAAAAAACTAGAATTTCGCCCGATTCTCATATTTTCATGTTCTATAGCCCATGCCTTCCGAGTGGGTCCGAGCCCCCGGACCCCGATTGCCTAACATTTTTCCAGGCTATCAAATACGACCTAAGGAACCATAGTCACCGCCTCGCATGGCCGTTCCTCGTTCTTTTGCATTTTACGGCCAAAAAACTAGAATTTCGCCCGATTCCCATATATTCGTGTGCTGTAGCCCACGCCTTCCTAGTGGGTTCCGGGCCCCCCGGACCCCGGTCGCCTAAAATATTTCCGGGCTATCAAATACGACCGAAGGAACCATAGTCACCGCCCCTCCATGACCGTTCCTCATTTTTTGCATTTTACGGCGAAAAAACTAGAATTCCGCTCGATTCCCATATATTCGTGTGCTATATATAGCCCACGCCTTCCGAGTGGGTCCGGGCCACCAGGACCCCGATCGCCTAAAATTATTCCGGGTAATCAAATACGACCTAAGGAACAATAGTCACCGCCCAGCAGTGGCCATTCCACGTTGTTTTGCATTTACGGCAAATAAACTAGAATTTCACCGGATTCCCATATTTTTGTGTGCTATAGCCCCTGTCTTCCGAGTGGGTCCGAGCCCCCAGAACCCGACCGCCTAAAATTATTCGGGGCCATCAAATACGACCTAAGGAACCATAGTCACCGCCCCACCATGGCCGTTCCTCGTTCTTTTGCATTTTACGGCCAAAAAACTAGAATTTCGCCCGATTCCCATATATTCGTGTGCAATATACAGCCCACGCCTTCCGAGTGGGTCCGGGCCCCCTGACCCTGATCGCCTAAAATTATTTTGGGCCATCAAATACGAACTAAGGAACCATAGTCACTGCCCCACCATGGCCGTTCCTCGTTGTTTTGTGTTTTACGGCCAAAAAACTAGAATTCCGCCCGATTCCCATATTTTCGTGTGCTAAGCCCACGCCTTCTGAGTGGGTCCGGGCGCCTCAGACCCCGATCGCCTAAAATTTATTTCGGCCATCAAATACTTCCTAAGGAACCATAGTCACCGCCCCGCTATGATCGTTCCTCGTTGTTTTGTTTTTTACGACCAAAAAACTAGAATTCCGCCTGATTCCCATATTTTCGTGTGCTCTATCCCACGCCTACCGAGTGGGCCCGGGCCCCCGTACCCCGATCTCCTAAACTTTTTCCGAGCCATCAAATACGACCTAAGGAACCATAGTCACCGCCCCGCCATGGCCGTTCCTCGTTGTTTTGCATTTTACGGCCAAAAAATTATAATTCCGCCCGATTCCCATATATTCGTGTGCTATATATAGCCCACGCCTTCCTAGTGGGTCCGGGCCCCCCGGACCCCGATCGCCTAAAATTTTTTTGGGCTATCAACTATGACCTAAGGAACCATAGTCATCGCCCTGCCATGACCGTTCCTCGTTGTTTTGCTTTTTACGACCAAAAAATTAGAATTCTGCCCGATTTCCATATTTTCGTGTGCTATAGCCCATGCCTTCCGAGTTGGTCCGAGCCCTCGGACCTTGATTGCCTAATATTTTTCCAGGCTATTTAATACGACCTAAGGAATCATAGTCACTGCCCCGCCATGGCCGTTCCTCGTTGTTTTGCGTTTTACGGTCAAAAAACTAGAATTTCGCCTGATTCCCAAATATTCGTGTGCTCTAGCCCAAGCCTTCCGAGTGAGTCCGGGCCCCCTGGACCCCGATCACCTAAAATATATTTGGGCCAACAAATACGTCCTAAGGAACCATAGTCACCGCCTCGCCATGATCGTTCATCGTTGTTTTGTTTTTTACGACCAAAAAACTAGAATTCCGCCGGATTCCCATATTTTCGTGTGCTCTAGCCCAAGCCTTCCGAGTTGGCCCGGGTCACCCGAAACCGGATTGCCTAACACTTTTCCAGGCCATCAAATACGACCAAAGGAACCATAGTCACCGCCCCCCCATGGCCCTTCCTCGTTGTTTTGCGTTTTACAGCCAAAAAACTATAATTCCGCCCGATTCCCATATATTCGTGTGCTATATATAGCCCACGCCTTCCTAGTGGGTTCCGAGGCCCCCGGACCCCGATCGCCTAAAATATTTCCGGGCTATCAAATACGTCCTAGGGAACCAGTCACCGCCCCTCCATGGCCGTTCCTCGATTTTTTGCGTTTTACGGCCAAAAAACTAAAATTTCGCCCGATTCCCATATTTTCGTGTGCTAAGCCCACGACTTCCGAGTGGGTCCGGGCCCCCCGGACCCCGATCACCTAAAATTTATTTGGGCAAACAAATACGTCCTAAGGAACTATAGTCATCGCCCCACCATGACCGTTCCTCGTTGTTTTGCTTTTTACGACCAAAAAACTAGAATTCTGCCCGATTCCCATATTTTCATGTGCTCTAGCCCAAGCCTTCCAAGTGGGCCCGGGTCACCCAAAACCGGATTGCCTAACACTTTTCCAGGCCATCAAATATGACCTAAGGAACCATAGTCACCGCCCCGCCATGGCCCTTCCTCATTGTTTTGCGTTTTACGGCCAAAAAACTATAATTTTGCCCGATTTCCATATATTCGTGTGCTATATATAGCCCACGCCTTCTTAGTGGGTTCCGGGCCCCCAGACCCCGATCGCCTAAAATATTTCCGGGCTATCAAATACGACCTAAGGAACCAGTCACCGCCCCTCCATGGCCGTTCCTCGTTGTTTTGCGTTTTACGGCCAAAAAACTAAAATTCCGCCCGATTCCCAAATTTTCGTGTGCTAAGCCCACGACTTCCGAGGACCGCCCGGACCTCGATCACCTAAAATTTATTTGGGCAAACAAATACGTTCTAAGGAACCATAGTCATCGCCCCGCCATGACCGTTCCTCGTTGTTTTGCTTTTTACGACCAAAAAACTATAATTCCGCCTGATTCCCATATATTCGTGTGCTATATATAGCCCACGCCTTCCTAGTGGGTCCGGGCCCTCCGGACCCCGATCGCCTAAAATTTTTCTAGGCTATCAAATACGACATAAGGAACCATAGTCACCACCCTGCCATGACCGTTCCTCATTGTTTTGCTTTTTACGACCAAAAAATTAGAATTTTGACCGATTAACATATTTTCGTGTGCTATAGCCCATGCCTTCCGAGTGGGTCCGAGCCCCCGGACCCTGATTGCCTAACATTTTCCCAGGCTATCAAATACGACCTAAGGAACCATAGTCACCGCCCTGCCATGGCCATTCCTCGTTGTTTTGCATTTTACGTCCAAAAAACTATAATTCCGCCCGATTCCCATATATTCGTGTGCTATAGCCCACGCCTTCCTAGTGGTTTCCGGGCCCCCCGGACCCCAATTGCCTAAAATATTTCCGGGATATCAAATAAGACCTAAGGAACCCTATTAACCGCCCCTCCATGACCGTTCCTCATTTTTTGCGTTTTACGGCCAAAAAACTAGAATTCCGCCTGATTCCCATATATTCGTGTGCTATATACAGCCCACGCCTTCCGAGTGGGTCCGAGCCACTCGGACCCCGATCGCATAAAATTATTTCGGGCAATAAAATACAACCTAAGGAACCATAGTCACCGCCCAGTCATGACCGTTCCTCGTTGTTTTGCATTTAAGGCCAAAAAACTAGAATTCCTCCCGATTCCTATATATTCGTGTGCTTTAGCCCACGCCTTCCGAGTGGGTCCGGGCTCCCGGACCCCGATCGCCTAAAATTATTCTAGGCCATCAAATACGACCTAAGGAATTATAGTCACCGCCCCACCATGGCCGTTCCTCGTTGTTTTGCGTTTTACGGCCAAAAAACTAGAATTCCGCCCGATTCCCATATATTCGTGTGCTATATATAGCCCAAGCCTACCTAGTGGGTCCGGTCCCCCCGGACCCCGATCGCCTAAAATTTGTCCGGGCTATCAAATACGACCTAAGGAACCATAGTCACTGCTCTTCCATGACCGTTCCTCATTGTTTTGCCTTTTACGACCAAAAATCTAGAATTTTGCCCGATTCCCATATTTTCATGTGCTATAGCCCATGCCTTCCGAGTGGGTCCGAGCCCCCGACCCCAATTGCCTATCATTTTTCCAGGCTATCAAATACGACCTAAGGAATCATAGTAAGCGCCCCGCCAGGGCCGTTCCTCGTTGTTTTGCTTTTTACGACCAAAAAACTAGAATTCTGCCCGATTTCCATATTTTTGTGTGCTATAGCCCATGCCTTCCGAATGGGTCCGAACCCCCAGACCTTGATTGCCTAATATTTTTTCAGGCTATTAAATACGACCTAAGGAACCATAGTCACTGCCCTGCCATGGCCGTTCCTCGTTGTTTTGCGTTTTACGGTCAAAAAACTAGAATTTCGCCTGATTCCCAAATATTCGTGTGCTATATATAGCCCAAGCCTACCTAGTGGGTCCGGTCCCCCCGGACCCCGATCGCCTAAAATTTGTCCGGGCTATCAAATACGACCTAAGGAACCATAGTCACCGCTCTTCCATGACCGTTCCTCGTTGTTTTGCCTTTTACGACCAAAAAACTAGAATTTTGCCCGATTCCCATATTTTCGTGTGCTATAGCCCATGCCTTCCGAGTGGGTCCGAGCCCCCCGACCCCAATTGCCTAACATTATTCCAGGTTATCAAATACGACCTAAGGAACCATAGTCAGCGCCCCGCCAGGGCCGTTCCTCGTTGTTTTGCTTTTTACGACCAAAAAACTAGAATTCTGCCCGATTTCCATATTTTTGTGTGCTATAGCCCATGCCTTCCGAGTGGGTCCGAGCCCCCGGACCTTGATTGCCTAATATTTTTCCAGGCTATTAAATACGACCTAAGGAACCATAGTCACTGCCCTGCCATGGCCGTTCCTCGTTGTTTTGCGTTTTACGGTCAAAAAACTAGAATTTCGCCTGATTCCCAAATATTCGTATGCTTTAGCCCAAGCCTTCCGAGTGGGTTCGGGCCCCCTGGACCCCGATCACCTAAAATATATTTTGGCCAACAAATACGTCCTAAGGAACCATAGTCACCGCCTCGCCATGACCGTTCCTCGTTGTTTTGCTTTTTACGACCAAAAAACTAGAATTCCGCCCGATTCCCATATTTTCGTGTGCTCTAGCCCAAGCTTTCCGAGTGGGCCCGGGTCAACCGAAACCGGATTGCCTAACACTTTTCCAGGCCATCAAATACGACCAAAGGAACCATAGTCACCGCCCCGCCATGGCCCTTCCTCGTTGTTTTGCGTTTTACGACCAAAAAACTATAATTCCGCCCGATTCCCATATATTCGTGTGCTATATATAGCCCACGCCTTCCTAGTGGGTTCCAGGACCCCCGGACCCCGATCGCCTAAAATATTTTCGGGCTATCAAATACGACCTAAGGAACCAGTCACCGCCCCTCCATGGCCATTCCTCGTTGTTTTACGTTTTGCCAAAAAACTAAAATTCCGCCCGATTCCCATATTTTCGTGTGCTCTAGCCCAAGCATTCCGAGTGGGCCCGGGTCACCCGAAACCGGATTGCCTAACACTTTTCCAGGCCATCAAATACGACCAAAGGAACCATAGTCACCGCCCCGCCATGGCCCTTCCTCGTTGTTTTGCGTTTTACAGCCAAAAAACTATAATTCCGCCCGATTCCCATATATTCATGTGCTATATATAGCCCACGCCTTCCTAGTGGGTTCCGAGGCCCCCGGACCCCGATCGCCTAAAATATTTCCGGGCTATCAAATACGTCCTAGGGAACCAGTCACCGCCCCTCCATGGCCGTTCCTCGGTTTTTTGCATTTTACGGCCAAAAAACTAAAATTCCGCCCGATTCCCATATTTTCGTGTGCTAAGCCCACGACTTCCGAGTGGGTCCGGGCCCCCCAGACCCCGATCACCTAAAATTTATTTGGGCCAACAAATACGTCCTAAAGAACCATAGTCATCGCCCCGCCATGACCGTTCCTTGTTGTTTTGCTTTTTACGACCAAAAAACTAGAATTCTGCCCGATTCCCATATTTTCGTGTGCTCTAGCCCAAGCCTTCCAAGTGGGCCCGGGTCACCCAAAACCGGATTGCATAACACTTTTCCAGGCCATCAAATATGACCTAAGGAACCATAGTCACCGCCCCGCCATGGCCCTTCCTCGTTGTTTTGCGTTTTACGGCCAAAAAACTATAATTCCGCCCGATTCCCATATATTCGTGTGCTATATATAGCCCACGCCTTCCTAGTGGGTTCCGGGCCCCCAGACCTCGATCGCCTAAAATATTTCCGGGCTATCAAATACGACCTAAGGAACCAGTCACCGCCCCTCCATGGCCGTTCCTCGTTGTTTTGCATTTTACGGCCAAAAAACTAAAATTCCGCCCGATTCCCATATTTTCGTGTGCTAAGCCCACGACTTCCGAGGACCGCCCGGACCTTGATCACCTAAAATTTATTTGGGCAAACAAATACGTCCTAAGGAACCATAGTCATCGCCCCGCCATGACCGTTCCTCGTTGTTTTGCTTTTTACGACCAAAAAACTATAATTCCGCCTGATTCCCATATATTCGTGTGCTATATATAGCCCACGCCTTCCTAGTGGGTCCGGGCCCTCCGGACCCCGATCGCCTAAAATTTTTCTAGGCTATCAAATACGACATAAGGAACCATAGTCACCACCCTGCCATGACCGTTCCTCATTGTTTTGCTTTTTACGACCAAAAAATTAGAATTTTGACCGATTCCCATATTTTCGTGTGCTATAGCCCATGCCTTCCGAGTGGGTCCGAGCCCCCGGACCCTGATTGCCTAACATTTTACCAGGCTATCAAATACGACCTAAGGAACCATAGTCACCGCCCTGCCACGGCCGTTCCTCGTTGTTTTGCATTTTACGGCCAAAAAACTATAATTCCGCCCGATTCCCATATATTCGTGTGCTATATATAGCCCACACCTTCCTAGTGGGACCGGGCCCTCCAGACCCCGATCGCCGAAAATTTTTCCAGGCTATCAAATACGACATAAGGAACCATAGTCACCACCCTGCCATGACCGTTCCTCATTGTTTTGCTTTTTACGACCAAAAAATTAGAATTTTGACCGATTAACATATTTTCGTGTGCTATAGCCCATGCCTTCCGAGTGGGTCCGAGCCCCCGGACCCTGATTGCCTAACATTTTCCCAGGCTATCAAAAATGACCTAAGGAACCATAGTCACCGCCCTGCCATGGCCATTCCTCGTTGTTTTTTCATTTTACGTCCAAAAAACTATAATTCCGCCCGATTCCCATATATTCGTGTGCTATAGCCCACGCCTTCCTAGTGGGTTCCGGGCCCCCGGACCCCGATCGCCTAAAATATTTCCGGGATATCAAATAAGACCTAAGGAACCCTATTAACCGCCCCTCCATGACCGTTCCTCGTTTTTTGCATTTTACGGCCAAAAAACTAGAATTCCGCCCGATTCCCATATATTCGTGTGCTATATACAGCCCACGCCTACTGAGTGGGTCCGAGCCACTCGGACCCCGATCGCATAAAATTATTTCGGGCAATATAATACAACCTAAGGAACCATAGTCACCGCCCAGTCATGACCGTTCCTTGTTGTTTTGCATTTAAGGCCAAAAAACTAGAATTCCTCCCGATTCCCATATATTCCTGTGCTTTAGCCCACGCCTTCCGAGTGGGTCCGGGCTCCCGGACCCTGATCGCCTAAAATTATTCTAGGCCATCAAATACGACCTAAGGAATTATAGTCACCGCCCCACCATGGCCGTTCCTCGTTGTTTTGCGTTTTACGGCCAAAAAACTAGAATTCCGCCCGATTCCCATATATTCGTGTGCTATAGCCCACGCCTTCCTAGTGGGTTCCGGATTCTCCGGACCCAGATCGCCTAAAATTATTCTAGGCCTTCAAATACGACCTAAGGAACCATAGTCACCGCCCCACCATGGCCGTTCCTCGTTGTTTTACGTTTTACGGCCAAAAAACTAGAATTCCGCCCGATTCCCATATTTTCGTGTGCTAAGCCCACGCCTTCCGAGTGAGTCCGGGCCCCCGGACCCCGATCGCCTAAAATTTATTTAGGCCATCAAATAGGTCCTAAGGTACCATAGTAATCGCCCCGCCATGATCGTTCCTCGTTGTTTTGCTTTTTACGACCAAAAAACTATAATTCGGCCAGATTCCCATATTTTCGTGTGCTCTAGCTCACTCCTTCCGAGTGAGCCCGGGTCCCCCAAAACCGGATTGCCTAACATTTTTCTAGGCCATCAAATACGACCTAAGGAACCATAGTCACCACCCTGCCATGGTCGTTCCTCGTTGTTTTGCATTTTACGGCCAAAAACCTAGAATTCCGCCCGATTCCCATATATTCGTGTGCTATATATAGCCCAAGCCTACCTAGTGGGTCCGGTCCCCCCGGACCCCGATCGCCTAAAATTTGTCCAGGGCTATCAAATACGACCTAAGGAACCATAGTCACCGCTCTTCCATGACCGTTCCTCATTGTTTTGCCTTTTACGACCAAAAAACTAGAATTTTGCCCGATTCCCATATTTTCATGTGCTATAGCCCATGCCTTCCGAGTGGGTCCGAGCCCCCGACCCCAATTGCCTATCATTTTTCCAGGCTATCAAATACGACCTAAGGAATCATAGTAAGCGCCCCGCCAGGGCCGTTCCTCGTTGTTTTGCTTTTTACGACCAAAAATCTAGAATTCTGCCCGATTTCCATATTTTTGTGTGCTATAGCCCATGCCTTCCGAGTGGGTCCGAGCCCCCAGACCTTGATTGCCTAATATTTTTTCAGGCTATTAAATACGACCTAAGGAACCATAGTCACTGCCCTGCCATGGCCGTTCCTCGTTGTTTTGCGTTTTACGGTCAAAAAACTAGAATTTCGCCTGATTCCCAAATATTCGTATGCTCTAGCCCAAGCCTTCCGAGTGGGTTCGGGCCCCCTGGACCCCGATCACCTAAAATATATTTTGGCCAACAAATACGTCCTAAGGAACCATAGTCACCACCTCGCCATGACCGTTCCTCATTGTTTTGCTTTTTACGACCAAAAAACTAGAATTCCGCCCGATTCCCATATTTTCGTGTGCTCTAGCCCAAGCTTTCCGAGTGGGCCCGGGTCAACCAAAACCGGATTGCCTAAAACTTTTCCAGGCCATCAAATACGACCAAAGGAACCATAGTCACCGCCCCACCATGGCCCTTCCTCGTTGTTTTGCGTTTTACGACCAAAAAACTATAATTTCGCCCGATTCCCATATATTCGTGTGCTATATATAGCCCACGCCTTCCTAGTGGGTTCCAGGACCCCCGAACCCCGATCGCCTAAAATATTTTCGGGCTATCAAATACGACCTAAGGAACCAGTCACCGCCCCTCCATGGCCATTCCTCGTTGTTTTACGTTTTGCCAAAAAACTAAAATTCCGCCCGATTCCCATATTTTTGTGTGCTCAAGCCCAAGCCTTCCGAGTGGGCCCGGGTCACCCAAAACCGGATTGCCTAACAGTTTTCCAGGCCATCAAATACGACCTAAGGAACCATAGTCACCGCCCCGCCATGGCCGTTCCTCGTTGTTTTGCATTTTACGGCCAAAAAACTATAATTCTGCCCGATTCCCATATATTCGTGTGCTATATATAGCCCACGCCTTCCTAGTGGGTCCGGGCCCTTCGGACCCCGATCGCCTAAAATTTTTCTAAGCTCTCAAATACGACATAAGGAACCATAGTCACCACCCTGCCATGACCGTTCCTCATTGTTTTGCTTTTTACAACCAAAAAATTAGAATTTTGACCGATTCCCATATTTTCGTGTGCTATAGCCCATGCCTTCCGAGTGGGTCCGAGCCCCCGGACCCTGATTGCCTAACATTTTCCCTGGCTATCAAATACGAACTAAGGAACGATAGTCACCGCCATTCCATGGCCGTTCCTCGTTGTTTTACATTTTACGGCCAAAAAACTATAATTCCGCCCGATTCCCATATATTCGTGTGCTATATATAGCTCACGTCTTCCTAGTGGGTCCGGGCCCTCCGGACCCCGATCGCCTAAAATTTTTCTAAGCTCTCAAATACGACATATGGAACCATAGTCACCACCCTGCCATGACCGTTCCTCATTGTTTTGCTTTTTACAACCAAAAAATTAGAATTTTGACCGATTCCCATATTTTCGTGTGCTATAGCCCATGCCTTCCGAGTGGGTTTGAGCCCCCGACCCCAATTGCCTAACATTTTTCCAGGCTATCAAATACGACCTAAGGAAACCATAGTCACCGCCCCGCCATGGCCGTTCCTCGTTGTTTTGCATTTTACGGCCAAAAAACTATAATTCCGCCCGATTCCCATATATTCGTGTGCTATATATAGCCCACGCCTTCCTAGTGGGTCCGGGCCCTTCGGACCCCGATCGCCTAAAATTTTTCTAAGCTCTCAAATACGACATAAGGAACCATAGTCACCACCCTGCCATGACCGTTCCTCATTGTTTTGCTTTTTACAACCAAAAAATTAGAATTTTGACCGATTCCCATATTTTCGTGTGCTATAGCCCATGCCTTCCGAGTGGGTCCGAGCACCCGGACCCTGATTGCCTAACATTTTCCCTGGCTATCAAATACGAACTAAGGAATGATAGTCACCGCCCTTCCATAGCCGTTCCTCGTTGTTTTGCATTTTACGGCCAAAAAACTATAATTCAGCCCGATTCCCATATATTCGTGTGCTATATATAGCTCACGTCTTCCTAGTGGGTCCGGGCCCTCCGGACCCCGATCGCCTAAAATTTTTCTAAGCTCTCAAATACGACATAAGGAACCATAGTCACCACCCTTCCATGACCGTTCCTCATTGTTTTGCTTTTTACAACCAAAAAATTAGAATTTTGACCGATTCCCATATTTTCGTGTGCTATAGCCCATGCCTTCCGAGTGGGTCCGAGCCCCCGGACCCTGATTGCCTAACATTTTCCCAGGCTATCAAATATGACCTAAGGAACCATAGTCACCGCTTTGCCATGGCCGTTCCTCGTTGTTTTGCATTTTACGGCCAAAAAACTATAATTCCGCCCGATTCCCATATATTCGTGTGCTATATATAGCTCACGTCTTCCTAGTGGGTCCGGGCCCTCCGGACCCCGATCGCCTAAAATTTTTCTAAGCTCTCAAATACGACATATGGAACCATAGTCACCACCCTGCCATGACCGTTCCTCATTGTTTTGCTTTTTACAACCAAAAAATTAGAATTTTGACCGATTCCCATATTTTCGTGTGCTATAGCCCATGCCTTCCGAGTGGGTTTGAGCCCCCGACCCCAATTGCCTAACATTTTTCCAGGCTATCAAATACGACCTAAGGAACCATAGTCACCGCCCCGCCATGGCCGTTCCTCGTTGTTTTGCATTTTACGGCCAAAAAACTATAATTCCGCCCGATTCCCATATATTCGTGTGCTATATATAGCCCACGCCTTCCTAGTGGGTCCGGGCCCTTCGGACCCCGATCGCCTAAAATTTTTCTAAGCTCTCAAATATGACATAAGGAACCATAGTCACCACCCTGCCATGACCATTCCTCGTTGTTTTGCTTTTTACAACCAAAAAATTAGAATTTTGACCGATTCCCATATTTTCGTGTGCTATAGCCCATGCCTTCCGAGTGGGTCCGAGCACCCGGACCCTGATTGCCTAACATTTTCCCTGGCTATCAAATACGAACTAAGGAATGATAGTCACCGCCCTTCCATAGCCGTTCCTCGTTGTTTTGCATTTTACGGCCAAAAAACTATAATTCAGCCCGATTCCCATATATTCGTGTGCTATATATAGCTCACGTCTTCCTAGTGGGTCCGGGCCCTCCGGACCCCGATCGCCTAAAATTTTCTAAGCTCTCAAATACGACATAAGGAACCATAGTCACCACCCTTCCATGACCGTTCCTCATTGTTTTGCTTTTTACAACCAAAAAATTAGAATTTTGACCGATTCCCATATTTTCGTGTGCTATAGCCCATGCCTTCCGAGTGGGTCCGAGCCCCCGGACCCTGATTGCCTAACATTTTCCCAGGCTATCAAATATGACCTAAGGAACCATAGTCACCGCTTTGCCATGGCCGTTCCTCGTTGTTTTGCATTTTACGGCCAAAAAACTATAATTCCGCCCGATTCCCATATATTCGTGTGTTATATATAGCCCACGCCTTCCTAGGGGGTTCGGGCCCTCCGGACCCCGATCGCCTAAAATTTTTGCAGGCTATCAAATACGACATAAGGAACCATAGTCACCACCCTGCCATGACCGTTCCTCATTGTTTTGCTTTTTACGACCAAAAAATTAGAATTTTGACCGATTCCCATATTTTCGTGTGCTATAGCCCATGCCTTCCGAGTGGGTCCGAGCCCCCGGACCCTGATTGCCTAACATTTTCCCAGGCTATCAAATACGACCTAAGGAACCATTGTCACTGCCCTGCCATGGCCATTCCTCGTTGTTTTGCATTTTACGGCCAAAAAACTAGAATTCTGCCCGATTCCCATATATTCGTGTGCTATAGCCCACGCCTTCCTAGTGGGTTCTGGGCCCCCCGACCCCGATCGCCTAAAATATTTTTGGGATATCAAATAAGACCTAAGGAACCCTATTAACCGCCCCTCCATGACCGTTCCTCGTTTTTTGCATTTTACGGCCAAAAAACTAGAATTCCGCCCGATTCCCATATATTCGTGTGCTATATACAGCCCACGCCTTCCGAGTGGGTCCGAGCCACTCGGACCCCGATCGCATAAAATTATTTCGGGCAATAAAATACAACCTAAGGAACCATAGTCACCGCCCAGTCATGACCGTTCCTCGTTGTTTTGCATTTAAGGCCAAAAAACTAGAATTCCTCCCGACTCCCATATATTCGTGTGCTATAGTCCACGCCTTTCGAGTGGGTCCGGGCCCCCGGACCCCGATCGCCTAAAATTATTCTGGGCCATCAAATACGACCTAAGAAACCATAGTCACCGCCCTGCCATGGCCGTTCCTCGCTGTTTTGCATTTTATGGCCAAAAAAACTAGAATTTCGCCCGATTCCCATATATTCGTGTACTATAGCCCACGCCTTCCTAGTGGGTTCCGGGCCCCCGGACCCCGTACGCCTAAAATATTTCCGGGCTGTCAAATACGACCTAAGGAACCATAGTCACTGCCCCACCATGGCCGTTCCTTGTTGTTTTGCGTTTTACGGCCAAAAAACTAGAATTCCGCCCGATTCCCATATTTTTGTGTGCTAAACCCACGCCTTTCGAGTGGGTCCGGGCCCCCCGGACCTCGATCGCCTAAAATTTATTTGGGCCATCAAATAGGTCCTAATGAACCATAGTCACCGCCCTGCTATGACCATTCCTCGTTGTTTTGCTTTTTACGAGCAAAAAACTAGAATTCCGCCCGATTCCCATATATTCGTGTGCTATATATAGCCTACGCCTACATAGTGGGTCCGGTCCCTCCGGACCCCGATCGCCTAAAATTTGTCTGGGCTATCAAATACGACCTAAGGAACCATAGTCACTGCTCTTCCATGACCGTTCCTCGTTGTTTTGCCTTTTACGACCAAAAAAGTTGAATTTTGCCCGATTCCCATATTTTCGTGTGCTATAGCCCAAGCCTTCCGAGTGGGTCCGAGCCCCCCGACCCCAATTGCCTTAAATTTTTTCAGGCTATCAAATACGACCTAAGGAACCATAGTCACCGCCCCGCCATGGCCGTTCCTCGTTGTTTTGCTTTTTACGACCAAAAAACTATAATTCTGCCCGATTTCCATATTTTCGTGTGCTATAGCCCATGGCTTCCGAGTGGGTCCGAGCCCCCGGACCTTGATTGCCTAATATTTTTCCAGGCTATCAAATATGACCTAAGGAACCATAGTCACTTCCCCGCCATGGCCGTTCCTCGTTGTTTTGCGTTTTACGGTCAAAAAACTAGAATTTCGCCTGATTCCCAAATATTCGTGTGCTCTAGCCCAAGCCTTCCGAGTGGGTCCGGGCCCCATGGACCCCGATCACCTAAAATTTATTTGGGCCAACAAATACGTCCTAAAGAACCATAGTCATCGCCCCGCCATGACCGTTCCTCGTTGTTTTGCTTTTTACGACCAAAAAACTAGAATTCTGCCCGATTCCCATATTTTCGTGTGCTCTAGCCCAAGCCTTCCAAGTGGGCCCGGGTCACCCAAAACCGGAATGCCTAACACTTTTCCAGGCCATCAAATATGACCTAAGGAACCATAATCACCGCCACGCCATGGCCCTTCCTCGTTGTTTTTCGTTTTACGGCCAAAAAACTATAATTCTGCCCAATTCCCATATATTCGTGTGCTATATATAGCCCACGCCTTCCTAGTGGGTTCCGGGCCCCCAGACCCCGATCGCCTAAAATATTTTCGGGCTATCAAATACGACCTAAGGAACCAGTCACCGCCACTCCATGGCCGTTCCTCGTTGTTTTGCATTTTACGGCCAAAAAACTAAAATTCCGCTCGATTCCCATATCTTCGTGTGCTAAGCCCACGACTTCCGAGGACCGCCCGGACCTCGATCACCTAAAATTTATTTGGGCAAACAAATACGTCCTAAGGAACCATAGTCATCGCCCCGCCATGACCGTTCCTCGTTGTTTTGCTTTTTACGACCAAAAAACTATAATTCCGCCTGATTCCCATATATTCGTGTGCTATATATAGCCCACGCCTTCCTAGTGGGTCCGGGCCCTCCGGACCCCGATCGCCTAAAATTTTTCTAGGCTATCAAATACGACATAAGGAACCATAGTCACCACCCTGCCATGACCGTTCCTCATTGTTTTGCTTTTTACGACCAAAAAATTTGAATTTTGACCGATTCCCATATATTCGTGTGCTATAGCCCATGCCTTCCGAGTGGGTCCGAGCCCCCGGACCCTGATTGCCTAACATTTTACCAGGCTATCAAATACGACCTAAGGAACCATAGTCACCGCCCTGCCACGACCTTTCCTCGTTGTTTTGCATTTTACGGCCAAAAAACTATAATTCCGCCCGATTCCCATATATTCGTGTGCTATATATAGCCCACACCTTCCTAGTGGGACCGGGCCCTCCAGACCCCGATCGCCGAAAATTTTTCCAGGCTATCAAATACGACATAAGGAACCATAGTCACCACCCTGCCATGACCGTTCCTCATTGTTTTGCTTTTTACGACCAAAAAATTAGAATTTTGACCGATTAACATATTTTCGTGTGCTATAGCCCATGCCTTCCGAGTGGGTCCGAGCCCCCGGACCCTGATTGCCTAACATTTTCCCAGGCTATCAAATACGACCTAAGGAACCATAGTCACCGCCCTGCCATGGCCATTCCTCGTTGTTTTGCATTTTACGTCCAAAAAACTATAATTCCGCCCGATTCCCATATATTCGTGTGCTATAGCCCACGCCTTCCTAGTGGGTTCCGGGCCCCCCGGACCCCGATCGCCTAAAATATTTCCGGGATATCAAATAAGACCTAAGGAACCCTATTAACCGCCCCTCCATGACCGTTCCTCGTTTTTTGCATTTTACGGCCAAAAAACTAGAATTCCGCCCGATTCCCATATATTCGTGTGCTATATACAGCCCACGCCTTCCGAGTGGGTCCGAGCCACTCGGACCCCGATCGCATAAAATTATTTCGGGCAATAAAATACAACCTAAGGAACCATAGTCACCGCCCAGTCATGACCGTTCCTTGTTGTTTTGCATTTAAGGCCAAAAAACTAGAATTCCTCCCGATTCCCATATATTCCTGTGCTTTAGCCCACGCCTTCCGAGTGGGTCCGGGCTCCCGGACCCTGATCGCCTAAAATTATTCTGGGCCATCCAATACGACCTAAGGAATTATAGTCACCGCCCCACCATGGCCGTTCCTCGTTGTTTTGCGTTTTACGGCCAAAAAACTAGAATTCCGCCCGATTCCCATATATTCGTGTGCTATAGCCCACTCCTTCCTAGTGGGTTCCGGATTCTCCGGACCCAGATCGCCTAAAATTATTCTAGGCCTTCAAATACGACCTAAGGAACCATAGTCACCGCCCCACCATGGCCGTTCCTCGTTGTTTTACGTTTTACGGCCAAAAAACTAGAATTCTGCCCGATTCCCATATTTTCGTGTGCTAAGCCCACGCCTTCCGAGTGAGTCCGGGCCCCCGGACCCCGATCGCCTAAAATTTATTTAGGCCATCAAATAGGTCCTAAGGTACCATAGTAATCGCCCCGCCATGATCGTTCCTCGTTGTTTTGCTTTTTACGACCAAAAAACTATAATTCCGCCAGATTCCCATATTTTCGTGTGCTCTAGCTCACTCCTTCCGAGTGGGCCCGGGTCCCCCAAAACCGGATTGCCTAACATTTTTCCAGGCCATCAAATACGACCTAAGGAACCATAGTCACCACCCTGCCATGGTCGTTCCTCGTTGTTTTGCATTTTACGGCCAAAAACCTAGAATTCCGCCCGATTCCCATATATTCGTGTGCTATATATAGCCCAAGCCTACCTAGTGGGTCCGGTCCCCCCGGACCCCGATCGCCTAAAATTTGTCCAGGCTATCAAATACGACCTAAGGAACCATAGTCACCGCTCTTCCATGACCGTTCCTCATTGTTTTGCCTTTTACGACCAAAAAACTAGAATTTTGCCCGATTCCCATATTTTCATGTGCTATAGCCCATGCCTTCCGAGTGGGTCCGAGCCCCCGACCCCAATTGCCTATCATTTTTCCAGGCTATCAAATACGACCTAAGGAATCATAGTAAGCGCCCCGCCAGGGCCGTTCCTCGTTGTTTTGCTTTTTACGACCAAAAAACTAGAATTCTGCCCGATTTCCATATTTTTGTGTGCTATAGCCCATGCCTTCCGAGTGGGTCCGAGCCCCCGGACCTTGATTGCCTAATATTTTTTCAGGCTATTAAATACGACCTAAGGAACCATAGTCACTGCCCTGCCATGGCCGTTCCTCGTTGTTTTGCGTTTTACGGTCAAAAAACTAGAATTTCGCCTGATTCCCAAATATTCGTATGCTCTAGCCCAAGCCTTCCGAGTGGGTTCGGGCCCCCTGGACCCCGATCACCTAAAATATATTTTGGCCAACAAATACGTCCTAAGGAACCATAGTCACCGCCTCGCCATGACCGTTCCTCGTTGTTTTGCTTTTTACGACCAAAAAACTAGAATTCCGCCCGATTCCCATATTTTCGTGTGCTCTAGCCCAAGCTTTCCGAGTGGGCCCGGGTCAACCGAAATCGGATTGCCTAACACATTTCCAGGCCATCAAATACGACCAAAGGAACCATAGTCACCGCCCCGCCATGGCCCTTCCTCGTTGTTTTGCGTTTTACGACCAAAAAACTATAATTCCGCCCGATTCCCATATATTCGTGTGTTATATATAGCCCACGCCTTCCTAGTGGGTTCCAGGACCCCCGGACCCCGATCGCCTAAAATATTTTCGGGCTATCAAATACGACCTAAGGAACCAGTCACCGCCCCTCCATGGCCATTCCTCGTTGTTTTACGTTTTGCCAAAAAACTAAAATTCCGCCCGATTCCCATATTTTCGTGTGCTCAAGCCCAAGCCTTCCGAGTGGGCCCGGGTCACCCAAAACCGGATTGCCTAACAGTTTTCCAGGCCATCAAATACGACCTAAGGAACCATAGTCACCGCCCCGCCATGGCCGTTCCTCGTTGTTTTGCATTTTACGGCCAAAAAACTATAATTCCGCCCGATTCCCATATATTCGTGTGCTATATATAGCCCACGCCTTCCTAGTGGGTCCGGGCCCTTCGGACCCCGATCGCCTAAAATTTTTCTAAGCTCTCAAATACGACATAAGGAACCATAGTCTCCACCCTGCCATGACCGTTCCTCATTGTTTTGCTTTTTACAACCAAAAAATTAGAATTTTGACCGATTCCCATATTTTCGTGTGCTATAGCCCATGCCTTCCGAGTGGGTCCGAGCCCCCGGACCCTGATTGCCTAACATTTTCCCTGGCTATCAAATACGAACTAAGGAACGATAGTCACCGCCATTCCATGGCCGTTCCTCGTTGTTTTACATTTTACGGCCAAAAAACTATAATTCCGCCCGATTCCCATATATTCGTGTGCTATATATAGCTCACGTCTTCCTAGTGGGTCCGGGCCCTCCGGACCCCGATCGCCTAAAATTTTTCTAAGCTCTCAAATATGACATAAGGAACCATAGTCACCACCCTGCCATGACCGTTCCTCATTGTTTTGCTTTTTACAACCAAAAAATTAGAATTTTGACCGATTCCCATATTTTCGTGTGCTATAGCCCATGCCTTCCGAGTGGGTTTGAGCCCCCGACCCCAATTGCCTAACATTTTTCCAGGCTATCAAATACGACCTAAGGAACCATAGTCACAGCCCCGCCATGGCCGTTCCTCGTTGTTTTGCATTTTACGGCCAAAAAACTATAATTCCGCCCGATTCCCATATATTCGTGTGCTATATATAGCCCACGCCTTCCTAGTGGGTCCGGGCCCTTCGGACCCCGATCGCCTAAAATTTTTCTAAGCTCTCAAATACGACATAAGGAACCATAGTCACCACCCTGCCATGACCGTTCCTCATTGTTTTGCTTTTTACAACCAAAAAATTAGAATTTTGACCGATTCCCATATTTTCGTGTGCTATAGCCCATGCCTTCCGAGTGGGTCCGAGCCCCCGGACCCTGATTGCCTAACATTTTCCCAGGCTATCAAATACGACCTAAGGAACCATAGTCACCGCTTTGCCATGGCCGTTCCTCGTTGTTTTGCATTTTACGGCCAAAAAACTATAATTCCGCCCGATTCCCATATATTCGTGTGCTTATATATAGCCCACGCCTTCCTAGGGGGTCCGGGCCCTCCGGACCCCGATCGCCTAAAATTTTTGCAGGCTATCAAATACGACATAAGGAACCATAGTCACCACCCTGCCATGACCGTTCCTCATTGTTTTGCTTTTTACGACCAAAAAATTAGAATTTTGACCGATTCCCATATTTTCGTGTGCTATAGCCCATGCCTTCCGAGTGGGTCCGAGCCCCCGGACCCTGATTGCCTAACATTTTCCTAGGCTATCAAATATGACCTAAGGAACCATTGTCACTGCCCTGCCATGGCCATTCCTCGTTGTTTTGCATTTTACGGCCAAAAAACTAGAATTCTGCCCGATTCCCATATATTCGTGTGCTATAGCCCACGCCTTCCTAGTGGGTTCTGGGCCCCCCGACCCCGATCGCCTAAAATATTTTTGGGATATCAAATAAGACCTAAGGAACCCTATTAACCGCCCCTCCATGACCGTTCCTCGTTTTTTGCATTTTACGGCCAAAAAACTAGAATTTCACCCGATTCCCATATATTCTTGTGCTATATATAGCCCACGCCTTCCGAGTGGGTCCGAGCCACCCGGACGCCGATCGCATAAAATTATTTCGGGCAATAAAATACGACCTAAGGAACCATAGTCACCGCCCAGTCATGACCGTTCCTCGTTGTTTGGCATTTAAGGCCAAAAAACTAGAATTCCTCCCGACTCCCATATATTCGTGTGCTATAGTCCACGCCTTTCGAGTGGGTCCGGGCCCCCGGACCCCGATCGCCTAAAATTATTCTGGGCCATCAAATACGACCTAAGGAACCATAGTCACCGCCCTGCCATGGCCGTTCCTCGCTGTTTTGCATTTTATGGCCAAAAAAACTAGAATTTCGCCCGATTCCCATATATTTGTGTACTATAGCCCACGCCTTCCTAGTGGGTTCCGGGCCCCCGGACCCCGTACGCCTAAAATATTTCCGGGCTGTCAAATACGACCTAAGGAACCATAGTCACTGCCCCACCATGGCCGTTCCTTGTTGTTTTGCGTTTTTCGGCCAAAAAACTAGAATTCCGCCCGATTCCCATATTTTTGTGTGCTAAACCCACGCCTTTCGAGTGGGTCCGGGCCCCCCGGACCTCGATCGCCTAAAATTTATTTGGGCCATCAAATAGGTCCTAATGAACCATAGTCACCGCCCTGCTATGACCATTCCTCGTTGTTTTGCTTTTTACGAGCAAAAAACTAGAATTCCGCCCGATTCCCATATATTCGTGTGCTATATATAGCCTACGCCTACATAGTGGGTCCGGTCCCTCCGGACCCCGATCGCCTAAAATTTGTCTGGGCTATCAAATACGACCTAAGGAACCATAGTCACCGCTCTTCCATGACCGTTCCTCGTTGTTTTGCCTTTTACGACCAAAAAAGTTGAATTTTGCCCGATTCCCATATTTTCGTGTGCTATAGCCCAAGCCTTCCGAGTGGGTCCGAGCCCCCCGACCCCAATTGCCTTAAATTTTTTCAGGCTATCAAATACGACCTAAGGAACCATAGTCACTGCCCCGCCATGGCCGTTCCTCGTTGTTTTGCTTTTTACGACCAAAAAACTATAATTCTGCCCGATTTCCATATTTTCGTGTGCTATAGCCCATGGCTTCCGAGTGGGTCCGAGCCCCCGGACCTTGATTGCCTAATATTTTTCCAGGCTATCAAATACGACCTAAGGAACCATAGTCACTTCCCCGCCATGGCCGTTCCTCGTTGTTTTGCGTTTTACGGTCAAAAAACTAGAATTTCGCCTGATTCCCAAATATTCGTGTGCTCTAGCCCAAGCCTTCCGAGTGGGTCCGGGCCCCATGGACCCTGATCACCTAAAATATATTTGGGCCAACAAATACGTCCTAAGGAACCATAGTCACCACCTCGCCATGACCGTTCCTCGTTGTTTTGCTTTTTACGACCAAAAAACTAGAATTCCGCCCGATTCCAATATTTTCGTCTGCTCTAGCCCAAGCCTTCCGAGGGGGCCCGGGTCACCCGAAACCGGATTGCCTAACCCTTTTCCAGGCAATCAAATATGACCTAAGGAACCATAGTCACCGCCCCGCCATGGCCGTTCCTTGTTGTCTTGCGTTTTCCTACCAAAAAACTATAATTCCGCCCAATTCCCATATATTCGTGTGCTATATATAGCCCACGCCTTCCTAGTGGGTTCCGAGCCCCCCGGACCCCGATCGCCTAAAATATTTCCAGGCTATCAAATACGACCTAAGGAACCAGTCACCGCCCCTCCATGGCCGTTCCTCGTTGTTTTGCGTTTTACGGCCAAAAAACTAAAATTCCGCCCGATTCTCATATTTTCGTGTGCTAAGCCTACGCCTTCCGAATGGGTCCGGGCCCCATGGACCCCGATCACCTAAAATTTATTTGGGCCAACAAATACGTCCTAAGGAACCATAGTCACTGCCCCGCCATGACCGTTCCTCGTTGTTTTGCTTTTTACGACCATAAAACTAGAATTCCACCCGATTCCCATATTTTCGTGTGCTCTAGCCCAAGCCTTCCGAGTGGGCCCGGGTCACCCGAAATCAGATTGCCTAAAACTTTTCCAGGCCATCAAATACGACCTAAGGAACCATAGTCACCGCCCCGCCATGGCCGTTCCTCGTTGTTTAGCGTTTTACGGCAAAAACACTATAATTCTGCCTGATTCCCATATATTCGTGTGCTATATATAGCCCACGCCTTCCTAGTGGGTCCGGGCCCTCCGGACCCCGATCGCCTAAAAATTTTTCGGGCTATCAAATACGACCTAAGGATCCATAGTCACCACCCTGCCATGACCGTTCCTCGTTGTTTTGCTTTTTACGACCAAAAAACTAGAATTTTGCCCGATTCCCATTTTTTTGTGTGCTATAGCCCATGCCTTCCGAGTGGGTCCTAGCCCCCGGACCCTGATTACCTAACATTTTTCCAAGCTATCAAATACGACCAAACGAACCATAGTCACCGCCCTTCCATGGCCGCTCCTCGTTGTTTTTCATTTTACTGCCAAAAAACTATAATTCCGCCCGATTCCCATATATTCGTGTACTATAGCCCATGCCTTCCTAGTGGGTTCTGGGCCCCCCGTACCCCGATCGCCTAAAATATTTCCGGGCTGTCAAATACGACCTAAGGAACCATAGTCACCGCCCCACCATGGCCGTTCCTCGTTGTTTTGTGTTTTACGCCAAAGAATTAGAATTCCGCCCGATTCCCATATTTTTGTGTGCTAAGCCCATGCCTTTCGAGTGGGTCCGGGCCCCCCGGACCCCGATCGCCTAAAATTTATTTGGGCCATCAAATAGGTCCTAAGGAACCATAGTCACCACCCTGCCATGACCGTTCCTCGTTGTTTTGCTTTTTACGACCAAAAAACTAGAATTCCGCCCGATTCCCATATTTTTGTGTGCTCTAGCCCACTCCTTCCGAGTGGGCCCGGGTCCCCCAAAACCGTATTGCCTAACATTTTTCCAGTCCATCAAATACGACCTAAGGAACCATAGTCACTGCCCTGCCATGGCCGTTCCTCATTGTTTTGCGTTTTACGGGAAAAAAACTAGAATTCTGCCTGATGCCCATATATTCGTGTGCTATATATAGCCCACGCCTTCCTAGTGGGTCCGGTCCCCCCGGACCCCGATCGCCTAAAATTTGTCCGGGCTGTCAAATACGACCTAAGCAACCATAGTCACCGCTCTTCCATGACCGTTCCTTGTTGTTTTGCCTTTTACGACCAAAAAACTAGAATTTTGCCCGATTCCCATTTTTTCGTGTGCTATAGCCCATGCCTTCCGAGTGGGTCCGAGCCCCCCGACCCCAATTGCCTTAAATTTTTTCAGGCTATCAAATACGATCTAAGGAACCATAGTCACTGCCCCGCCATGGCCGTTCCTCGTTGTTTTGCTTTTTACGACCAAAAAACTATAATTCTGCCCGATTTCCATATTTTCGTGTGCTATAGCCCATGGCTTCCGAGTGGGTCCGAGCCCCCGGACCTTGATTGCCTAATATTTTCCCAGGCTATCAAATACGACCTAAGGAACCATAGTCACTTCCCCGCCATGGCCGTTCCTCGTTGTTTTGCGTTTTACGGTCAAAAAACTAGAATTTCGCCTGATTCCCAAATATTCGTGTGCTCTAGCCCAAGCCTTCCGAGTGGGTCCGGGCCCCATGGACCCTGATCACCTAAAATATATTTGGGCCAACAAATACGTCCTAAGGAACCATAGTCACCACCTCGCCATGACCGTTCCTCGTTGTTTTGCTTTTTACGACCAAAAAACTAGAATTCCGCCCGATTCCAATATTTTCGTCTACTCTAGCCCAAGCCTTCCGAGGGGGCCCGGGTCACCTGAAACCGGATTGCTTAACACTTTTCCAGGCAATCAAATATGACCTAAGGAACCATAGTCACCGCCCCGCCATGGCCGTTCCTTGTTGTCTTGCGTTTTACTACCAAAAAACTATAATTCCGCCCAATTCCCATATATTCGTGTGCTATATATAGCCCACGCCTTCCTAGTGGGTTCCGAGCCCCCCGGACCCCGATCGCCTAAAATATTTCCAGGCTATCAAATACGACCTAAGGAACCAGTCACCGCCCCTCCATGGCCGTTCCTTGTTGTTTTGCGTTTTACGGCCAAAAAACTAAAATTCCGCCCGATTCTCATATTTTCGTGTGCTAAGCCTACGCCTTCCGAATGGGTCCGGGCCCCACGGACCCCGATCACCTAAAATTTATTTGGGCCAACAAATACGTCCTAAGGAACCATAATCACCGCCCTGCCATGACCGTTCGTCGTTGTTTTGCTTTTTACGACTATAAAACTAGAATTCCACCCGATTCCCATATTTTCGTGTGCTCTAGCCCAAGCCTTCCGAGTGGGCCCGGGTCACCCGAAATTAGATTGCCTAAAACTTTTCCAGGCCATCAAATATGACCTAAGGAACCATAGTCACCGCCCCGCCATGGCCGTTCCTCGTTGTTTAGCGTTTTACGGCAAAAACACTATAATTCTGCCTGATTCCCATATATTCGTGTGCTATATATAGCCCACGCCTTCCTAGTGGGTCCGGGCCCTCCAGACCCCGATCGCCTAAAATTTTTTCGGGCTATCAAATACGACCTAAGGATCCATAGTCACCACCCTGCCATGACCGTTCCTCGTTGTTTTGCTTTTTATGACCAAAAAACTAGAATTTTGCCCGATTCCCATTTTTTCGTGTGCTATAGCCCATGCCTTCCGAGTGGGTCCTAGCCCCCGGACCCCGATTACCTAACATTTTTCCAAGCTATCAAATACGACCTAACGAACCATAGTCACCGCCCTTCCATGGCCGCTCCTCGTTGTTTTTCATTTTACGGCCAAAAAACTATAATTCCGCCCGATTCCCATATATTCGTGTACTATAGCCCATGCCTTCCTAGTGGGTTCCGGGCCCCCCGTACCCCGATCGCCTAAAATATTTCCGGGCTGTCAAATACGACCTAAGGAACCATAGTCACCGCCCCACCATGGCCGTTCCTCGTTGTTTTGCGTTTTACGGCCAAAGAATTAGAATTCCGCCCGATTCCCATATTTTTGTGTGCTAAGCCCATGCCTTTCGAGTGGGTCCGGGCCCCCCGGACCCCGATCGCCTAAAATTTATTTGGGCCATCAAATAGGTCCTAAGGAACCATAGTCACCACCCTGCCATGACCGTTCCTCGTTGTTTTGCTTTTTACGACCAAAAAACTAGAATTCCGCCCGATTCCCATATTTTTGTGTGCTCTAGCCCACTCCTTCCGAGTGGGCCCGGGTCCCCCAAAACCGTATTGCCTAACATTTTTCCAGTCCATCCAATACGACCTAAGGAACCATAGTCACTGCCCTGCCATGGCCGTTCCTCGTTGTTTTGCGTTTTACGGGAAAAAAACTAGAATTCTGCCTGATGCCCATATATTCGTGTGCTATATATAGCCCACGCCTTCCTAGTGGGTCCGGTCCCCCCGGACCCCGATCGCCTAAAATTTGTCCGGGCTGTCAAATACGACCTAAGCAACCATAGTCACCGCTCTTCCATGACCGTTCCTCGTTGTTTTGCCTTTTACGACCAAAAAACTAGAATTTTGCCCGATTCCCATTTTTTCGTGTGCTATAGCCCATGCCTTCCGAGTGGGTCCGAGCCCCCCGACCCCAATTGCCTAACATTATTCCAGGCTATCAACTACGACCTAAGGAACCATAGTCACCGCCCCGCCATTGCCGTTCCTCGTTGTTTTGCGTTTTATTGCCAAAAAACTAGAATTCCGCCCGATTCCCATATATTCGTGTGCTATAGCCTACGCCTTCCTAGTGGTTTCCGGGCCCCCCGGACCCCGATCGCCTAAAATATTTCCGGGCTATCAAATACGACCTAAGGAACCATAGTCACCGCCCCTCCATGACCGTTCCTCATTTTTTGCATTTTACGGCCAAAAAACTAGAATTCCGCCCAATTCCCATATATTCGTGTGCTATAGCCCACGCCTTCCGAGTGGGTCCGGGCCACCCGGACCCCGATCACCTAAGGCGTGGTCTATAGCACATGAAAATATGGTAATTAGGTAGAATTCTACTTTTTTGTCGTAAAACGCAAAACAACAAGGAGTAGTCATGACGGGGTAGTGACTATTGTTCCATAGGTCATATTTGATGGCCCGAAAAACTTTTAGGCAATCCAGTTCCGGGGGCGCGAGTCCACTCAGAAGGCGTGGGCTATAGCACAAGAAAATGTACTGAATTCTAGTTTGTTGGCCGTAAAACGCAAAACACCAAGGAGCATTCATGGCGGGGCGGTGACTATGGTTCCTTAGGTCGTATTTGATGGGTCGGAAAATTTTTTGGCTATTCGATTCTAGGGAGCCCGGGCCTAATCGGAAGGCGTGGGCTATAGCACACAAAAATATGGGAATCAGGCAGAATTCTATTTTTTTGCCATAAAATGCAAAACCACGAGGAGCAGTCATGACGGGGCGGGGACTATGGTTCCTTATGTCGTATTTGATGGATCGAAAAATTATTTTTAGGCGATCCGGGTCTGGGGGCCTGGGCCCACTCGGAAGGCGTGGGCAATAGCACACGAAAATATTGGAATTGGGCAGAATTCTAGTTTTTTGGCCGTAAAACGTAAAAAATGAGGAAAGGTCATGGCGGGTGGTGACTATTTTTCCTTAGGTTGTTTTTTATGGCCCTAAAAAATTTTAGGCGATTCGAGTCTGGGGGGCCCTGCCCACTGGGAAGGCGTGTTCTATAGAACACGAAAATATAGGAATCGGGCAAAATTCTAGTTTTCTTGCCGTAAAACGCAAATAAACGAGGAACGGTCATGATGGGGCGGTGACTATGGTTCCTTAGGTTGTATTTGATGGCCCGGAAAAATTTTAGGCGATCCGATTTTTGGGGGCCTGACCCACTCGGAAGGCGTGGGCTATTGCACACGAAAATATGGGAATCGGGCAGAATTCTAGTTTTTTTGCCGTCAAACGTAAAAAATGAGGAATGGTCATGGCGGGGTAACGACTATGGTTCCTTAGGTCATATTTGATGGCCCAGAAAAACGTTTTAGGCGATCTGGGTCTGGGAGGCCCGGGACCACTTGGAATGCGTTGGCTATAGCACACGAAAATATGGGAATCGGGCAGAATTCTACTTTTTTAGCCATAAAACGCAAAAAATACGAGGAGAAGTCATGACGGGGCGGTAACTGTGGTTCCTTAGGTCGTATTTCATGGCCCGAAAAAGGTTTTAGGGGATCGAGGTCCGGGGGCCCGTGCCCACTCGGAAGGCGTGGGCTATAGCACACGAAAATATGGGAATCAGGCGGAATTATATTTGTTTGGCCATAAAATGGCCATTGCGGGGCGGTGACTTTGGTTCCTTAAGTCGTATTTGATGGCCTGGAAATATTTTAGGCGATCGGGGTCCGGTGGGCTCGGGCCAATCGGAAGGCGTGGAGCGGTCATGACAGGGAGGTGACTATTGTTCCTTAGGTCATATTTGATGGCCCAAAAAACTTTTAGGCGATCCGGTTCCAGGGGGCCCGGGCCCACTCGGAATGTGTGGGCTATAGCACACGAAAATATGGGAATCGGGCGGAATTCTAGTTTTTTGGCCGTAAAATGCAAAACAAATGAGGAACGGTCATGAAGGGGCGGTGACTATGGTTCCTTAGGTCATATTTGATCGCCCGGAAAAATGTTTAAGCGATCCGCCTTTTCTAGGAGCCCGGGACCACTCAGAAGGCGTAGGCTATAGCACACGAAAATATGGGAATCAGGCGCAAGACGCAAACCACTAGGAGCCGTCATGATAGGGTGGTGACTATGGTTCCTTAGGTTGTATTTAATGGCCCAAAAAATTTTTAGGCGATCCGATGATGGGGGCTTGGGCCCACTCGGAAAGCGTGGGCTATAGCACACGAAAAATATGGGAATCGAGTGGAATTCTAGTTTTTTGGCCGTAAAACACAAATAAACGAGGAACGGTCATGGAGGGGCAATGACTTGGGTTCCTTAGGACGTATTTGATGGCCTGGAAAAAGTTTAGGCGATCCGGTTCTGGGGGGCCCGAACCACTCGGACGGCGTGGGCATAGCACACTAAAATATGGGAATCGGGGGGAATTCTAGTTTTTTGGCCATGAAACGCAAATAAATGAGGAGCAGTCATGATGGGGCGATGACTATGGTTCCTTAGGACGTATTTGATGGCCTGAAAAAAGTTTAGGCGATCCGGTTCTGGGTGGCCCGACCCACTCGGAAGGCATGGGCTATAGCACACGAAAATATGAGAATTAGGCGGAATTCTAGTTTTTTGGCCGTAAAACACAAAGAAATGAGGAGAAATCATGATGGGGCAGTGACTATGGTTCCTTAGGTCATATTGGATGGCCCGGAAAAATTTTAAGCGATCCGGTTCAGGGGGGACCGGGCCCACTCGGAAGGCGTGGGCTATATAGCACACGAAAATATGAGAATCGGGCGGAATTCTAGTTTTTTGGATGTAAAATGCAAAACAACAAGGAGCAGTCATGACAGGGCGGTGACTATGGTTCCTTAGGTCTTATTTGATGGCCTAGAAAATTTTTAGATGATTCGGGTCTAGGGGCCCGGGCCCACTCGGTATGCGTGGGCTATAGCACACGAAAATATGGGAATCGGGCACAATTCTAGTTTTTTGGCCGTAAAATGGAAAACAACGAGGAGCATGTATGATGGGGCATTGACTATGGTTCCTTAGGTCGTATTTGAAGGCCCGAAAGAGTTTTAGGCAATATAGTTCCGGGGGGCCCGGGCCCACTCGGAAGGCGTGGGCTATAGCACATGAAAATATGGGAATAAGGGGGAATTCTTATTTTTTGGCCGTAAAATTCAACAAAATGTGGAAAGGTCATGACGGGGCGGTGACTGTATTTCCTTAGGTCATTTTTGATGGCCGGGAAACATTTTAGGTGATCCGTGTCCGGGGGCCCTGCCCACTGGGATATAGCGCACGAAAATATGGGAATCGGGCGGAATTGTAGCTTTTTGGCCGTAAAACGCAATTAAACGAGGAACGATTATTGCGAGGCGATGGCTATGTTTCCTTAGGTTGTATTTGATGGCCTGAAAAATTTTTTAGGCAACCCAGTTCTAGGTGCCCGACTCACTCGGAAGGCGTGGTCTATAGCACACGAAAGTATGGGAATCAGGCAGAATTCTAGTTTTTTGGCCGTAAAACACAAAGAAATGAGGAGCAGTCATGACGGGGCAGTGACTATGGTTCCTTAGGTCATATTTTATGGCCTGAAAATTTTTTAGGTGATCCGGTTCCGGGGGTCCGGGCCCACTCGGAAGGCGTGGGCTATGGCAGAAGAAAATATGTGAATCGGGCGGAATTCTAGTTTTTTGGCCATAAAATGCAAAAACATGAGGAGTAGTCATGACGGGGCAGTGACTATGGTTCCTTAGGTCGTATTTGATGGCCCGGAAAATTTTTAAGCGATCCACTTTTCTAGGGGGCCCGGGCCAACTCGGAAGGCGTGGGCTATAGCACATGAAACTATGGGAATCGGGAAGATTTCTAGTTTTTTGGCTGTAAGACGTAAAACAACAAGGATTAGTTATGATAGTGTGATGACTATGTTCCTTAGATCGTATTTGATGGCCCGAAAAAATTTTAGGCGATCCGATGATGGGGGGCCAAGTGCCCACTCCGAACGTGTGGGCTATAGCATACGAAAATATGGGAATCGGGCAAAATTCTAGTTTTTTGGCCGTAAGACGCAAGAAAAAAGGACCAGTCATGACGGGGCGATGTCTATGGTTCCTTAGGTCATATTTGATGGTTCGAAATTTTTTTAAGCGATCCGCTTTTCTAGGGGGCCCGGGCCCACTCGGAAGGCGTGGGCTATAGCACACGAAAATATGGGAATGGGGCAGAATTCTAGTTTTTTGTCCGTAAAACTCAAATAAACGAGGAACGGTCAAGGAAGGGCGATGACTATGGTTCCTTAGGTCGTATTTGATGGCCCGAAAAAAATTTAGGAGATCCGGTTCTGGGGGCCCGACCCACTCGGAGGCGTGGGCTATAGCACACGACAATATGGGAATCAGGTAGAATTCTAGTTTTTTGGCCGTAAAACGCAAAAATAAAACATGGAGTAGTCATGATGGGGAAATGACTATGGTTGGTTAGGTCGTATTTAATGGCCCGAAACTTTTTTAGGCGATCCGATTCTGGGGAGCCCGGGCCCACTCGGAAGGCGTGGGCTATATCACACACAAAAATATTGGAATCGGCCGGAATTCTAGTTTTTTGGCCATAAAACACAAAACAATGAGGAGCAGTCATGATGGGGCGGTGACTATGGTTCCTTATGTCATATTTGATGGCCTGGAAAATTTTTAAGCGATCCGCTTTTCTAAGGGGCTCGGGCCCACTCGGAAGGTGTGGGCTATAGCACACTAAAATATGGGAATCGGGCGGAATTCTAGTTTTTTGTCGGTAAAACTCAAATAAACGAGGAACGGTCAAGGAAGGGCGGTGACTATGGTTCCTTAGGTCGTATTTGATGGCCCGAGAAAACTTTAGGAGATCCAGTTATGGGGGGCCAGACCCACTCGGAGGCGTGGGCTACAGCACACGACAATATGGGAATCAGGTAGAATTCTAGTTTTTTGGCCGTAAAACGCAAAAACAAAAATGGAGTAGTCATGATGGGGCAGTGACTATTGTTGCTTAGGTCGTATTTAATGGCCCGAAAAAATTTTAGGCGATCCGATTCTGGGGATCCCGGGCCCACTCGGAAGGCGTGGGCTATATCGCACACAAAAATATTGAAATCGGGCGGAATTTTAGTCTTTTTGCCTTAAAATGCAAAAAAACAAGGAACGGTCATGTCGGGGCAGTGACTATGATTCCTTAGGTCATATTTGATGGCTCGGAAAAAGTTTAGGCGATTCGGTTTCGGGGCGCCCGAGCCCACTCAGAATGCGTGGGATATAACACTCGAAAATATGTGAATCCGGCGGAATTCTAGTTTTTTGGCCATAAAATCAAAAACATGAGGAGCAGTCATGACGGGGCGGTGACTATGGTTCCTTAGGTCGTATTTGATGGCCCGAAAAATTTTTAAGCGATCCGCTTTTCTAGGGGGCCCGGGCCAACTCGAAAGGCGTGGGCTATAGCATACGAAACTATGGGAATCGGGAAGATTTCTAGTTTTTTGGCAGTAAGACGTAAAACAAAAAGGAGCAGTTATGACAGGGTGATGACTATGTTCCTTAGGTCGTATTTGATGGCTCGAAAAGTTTTTAGGCGATCCGATGATAGGGGGCCCGGGCCCACTCCGAAGGAGTGGGCTATAGCACACGAAAATATGGGAATCAGGCGGAATTCTAGTTTTTTGGCCGTAAGACGCAAGAAAACAAGGACCAGTCATGACGGGGCAGTGACTATGGTTCCTTAGGTCATATTTGATGGCCCGAAATTTTTTTAAGCGATCCGCTTTTCTAGGGGGCCCGGGCCCACTCAGAAGGCGTGGGCTATAACACACGAAAATATGGGAATCGGGCGGAATTCTAGTTTTTTGTCCGTAAAACTCAAATAAACGAGGAACGGTCAAGGAAGTGTGGTTACTATGGTTCCTTAGGTCGTATTTGATGGCCCGAAAAAATTTTAGGCGATCCGGTTCTGGGGCGCCCGACCCACTCGTAGGCGTGGGCTATAGCACACGACAATATGGGAATCAGGTAGAATTCTAGTTTTTTGGCCGTAAAACGCAAAAATAAAATGGAGTAGTCATGATGGGGAAGTGACTATGGTTGCTTAGGTCGTATTTTATAGGCGCTCCTGGGTTCGCTCATAGGCGCTCGGCCACAGTAGGCTCAGTATATATAACTTACCATCTGATCATAGGTTGCCCAATAGGGGCCTGCCCACCGATTATAGCTCGATGGTGGTGAAAATAGTGTAATACTGTATATATATATATAGACCCTCTGCTCTCTTGACTGAATAAAGACAAAACTAAACTGAATATGAAGTCCCGATAAGGAATAATATTGTAACTTATGAGAATAGAATAATGTGAATGAATTCATGAATACGAACTTCTCTTTATGTCTCATTATTAACACATATAGCTACGAGATCATGCCAAAATGAAGGAAGGGCTTAGCCTTAACATACCTTATCACAATATTTCCAATAACCAAGTTGAACTCACCTCTTCGCACCTTAATCTACAAGAATGACAATAATACTATCGTTAAGTTACGAAAGGTACAACTATCGCACAACGAACGACAAACTTATTTTGTATTAAAACGGGCAGCATCTCCCCTATAATCCTTACTTCCTCCAAATTCAAGATAACACCAACAATACAGGAACAGAACAATGAAAACATATATACATCATTTTCCAGCCCTATATACACCATCAAATACTACAAAATAGCCCAACACACCCCAATCTCTTCATACACAAAATGACCACCGTAGTAGTGTCAAACGACCCGAAAATGTTATGACGAACGACCATCCAACCACCCTACATTTATATGGTGTTTCTACACCCCCTTCCGCCTCCAAAACTCCACAAAACAGTAGTAAAACACGCAGCCCAACAGCAACACAAAACATTCCACAAAACAGTCTGCTACAAGTGAATAACTCGAACTCACGGCTTCCGATCACCGTCCCGTGAGTTCTGACAAGTATAGAACGACTTACCATGAATTTATAGAAGAAAAACTGGATGAAAGAGAGCAGTAAACTCACCTTATTTGTTGGATAACTCAGCTCCTAACTTGGTTCTTCAAACTCTAGGTTTTACCTCCAATTAGAACTTGAAAGGGAGAGAAAATCAATTAGGGTTTGTGGGAAATTTTTGGGAGGATTCTTTGCAGAGCTTATGTCTGGTTATTATGCTCTATTTTAAGTCTAATATATGAAGAAAATAGGCCTTTAAAAGGCCTCTTTGGACGACCCGAAATGGCCCATTTTTGGGCTCTCATTTAAGCAAGTTGGTGACACACCTACTTGTCACCTAGCAGCTTGTGCAGTATCGCAAAAATGCTCATATCTCTCCACTCCAATGTCGTATTGACAAACGGTTTAATGCGTTGGAAAATAGACTCATAGATATTTAATTTGATGTGTGGAACACTCCATAACTCTAAGTATATTGGGAGAAAATTGCAGTTACATTTGACCCAAAGTTTCAGTAAAACTTATGAATGTAACTTGTGATGACTTTCATCGACTTTTGTTCCACAACTCGCTTGACTTCAAAACATAACACACGAATGTCATACGACTAATATAAATCATAACATAATCTTCTTATCATGTTAATCACCCTAGTCTCACCCCAAAGGTACATGTTATAACATTTCCAACTTGTCGACTTTCGACGAAACATTGTTTTATTTAATTGCTTTAGCTTCTGAACTGTCCAACCCTCTTTGTACTTGTTGTTCATGATCTTCAATATTTGTAACCTCAGAGGTAACATGATTAACTTACTTTATATACTTTTAAATATTATCTCATTTTTGGTCCTACATTAGTTTGCTTACGATGCATTTTTACGTACGAAAATATAGGGTGTAACATCACTCCCCCTTGGGAACATTCGTCCTCGAATGTTTACTCTTAGAGACTTTGGAAAATTTTGCCAAAGTATCCTTCGTACACTAGGTTAAAACCAACCTGCACATAGCTAGAAAACATACTATGCATGCCACATATGGCCAATCTTTATAAATAGCAGCAATTTGCCTCACCGACCGTAAATCATAAATATTGAAAATGAAAAATAAAAGCTTACCTGATGACCTGCTAGCCTACATAGAGCTATGTTGTAGCGTCCCATCTCGAACCATATCTTCAGTTTGAAATAGGTGGGGGTATTTAGATTTCATTTCTTCCTCCGATTCTCACGTCATCTCTTCTACATTCTTGCTCCTCCATAAAACCTTCACGGAAGCTACCTCCTTATTTCGTAGCTTGTGGATTTGTCGGTCTAGGATGGCAACTGGAATTTCCTCGTATGACAAGTCCTCTGTAATCTGTACATCATCCGTGGGCACCACTCGGGTAGGATTGCCAATGCACTTTCGTAGCATAGATACGTGAAAAACCGGATGGACAGACTCCAATTCTGAGGGAAACTCTAACTCATAAGCTACTTGGCCCACTCTCCGAATGATCCTATAAGGCCCAGTATACCGTGGGCTAAGCTTGCCTTTCTTGCCAAATCTCATCACGCCCTTCATAGGTGATACCTTTAAGAATACCCAGTCATTAATCCTGAACTCTAAGTCTCGTCGCCGCACGTCAGAATATGACTTCTGACGACTCTGAGCTGTCAACAGTCGCTCCCGGATAAGCTTTACTTTCTCTATGGCCTGTTGAACCAGGTCTGGCCCATATAACCCAGATTCCCCAACATCAAACCACCCTATAGGAGATCTGCACTTACGCCCATACAAAGCCTCGTACGGAGCCATCTGAATACTGGAGTGGTAACTGTTATTATATGCAAACTCGATAAGAGGTAGATGTTCATCCCAACTTCTTTTAAAATCCAACACACATACTCGTAACATATCCTCGAGCATCTGAATTGTGCGCTCGGCTTGTCCATCAGTCTGTGGATGAAAAGCTGTGCTGAGATTCACCTGAGTCCCTAGACCTCTCTGAAATGACCTCCAAAAATGTGCTGTAAACTGAGCCCCACGGTCAGATATAATAGAAACTGGTACTCCGTGTAGCCGCACTATCTCCTTAATATATAACTTTGCATAATCTTCTGCTGTATATATAGATCTGACCGGTAGGAAGTGAGCTGATTTTGTGAGCCTATCGACTATCACCCATATGGAATCGAACTTACGATTAGAACGAGGTAAACCCGTTATAAAGTCCATGTTTATCGCCTCCCATTTCCATGTCGGGATCTCTATAGTCTGCATTAGCCCTCCAGGCTTCTGGTGCTCTACCTTCACTTGCTGGCAACTAGTACATTAGGCGACAAACTCAGCAATGTTCTTTTTCATATCGTTCCACCAGTACACATCCTTAATGTCATGATACATCTTCGTCGACCCAGGATGGATGGAATACCATGAATAATGTGCCTCTGACATAATCCTGTCTCGTAGCCCTGCTACATCTGGAACACACAAACGACCCCTATATCTGAGAACCCCATCTCCCTTTAGCTCTAACAGCGGCTTCTTCTGCTGCAGAACTCGCTCTCTCAGCTCGACCAACTCTGGGTCCTCGTACTGCCTTTCCTTGACTTCAACTATGAGGGATGATTTTGTAGTGTTTTGGAGTACAACTCCACCATCCTCAGAATCTACTAACCGAACCCCCAATGAAGACAATTGATGAATCTCTCTAGCTAATTGTCTTTTCTCGGGCTCTATATGTGCTAAGCTACCCATAGATCGGCGACTTAATGCATCTGCTACAATATTAGCTTTCCCTGGATGGTAGAGAATGTTAACATCGTAATCTTTCAATAACTCAAGCCATCGCCTCTGTCGCAAATTCAACTCTTTCTGCTTGAAGATATATTGTAGGCTTTTATGATCAGTAAATACATCAACATGAACACCATATAAATAATGCCGCCATATCTTAAGTGCATGGACAACCGCAGCTAACTCGAGGTCGTGGGTCAGATAATTCCTCTCGTGCTTCCTCAACTGCCTTGAAGCATACGCAATTACCTTCCCATGTTGCATCAGGACACATCCTAACCCGACACCTGATGCATCACAATACACGGCATAACCCTCTAGACCCTCTGGAAGTGTTAGAACTGGAGCTGAGGTCAACCTGTTCTTAAGCTCTTGGAAACTCTGCTCACAAGCCTCTGTCCATTGAAACTTAGTTTCTTCCTGTGTCAACTTCGTCAATGGTGCCGAAAGGGAAGAAAAACCCTCTACAAACCTCCGATAGTATCCTGCTAAGCCTAGAAAGCTACGAACCTCTGTCGGAGTGGTAGGTCTAGGCCAAGATTTCACGGCCTCAATCTTCTGAGTGTCCACCTTTATCCTTTCATCTGATACAATATGCCCCAAGAATGCTACAGACTTCAACCAGAACTCACATTTAGAAAACTTAGCATACAACTTACGATCACGGAGGGTTTGTAGTACCACTCGCAGGTGGTCCGCATGCTCATCCTCTGAACGAGAATAAACCAGAATATCATCAATAAATACTATCACGAACAGATCGAAAAATGGCCGGAATAGGCTATTCATCAAGTCCATAAATACAACGGGTGCATTAGTCAACCCGAAGGACATGACAAGGAACTCGAAGTGGCCATATCGGGTCCTGAAGTCTGTCTTCGGAATATCTTTTTCCCGAACTCTGACCTGGTGGTACCCCGACCTCAAATCTATCTTTGAAAAGCATCTAGCCCCCTGCAACTGATCAAACAAGTCATCGATCCTTGGAAGTGGATACTTATTCTTAATAGTTACCTTGTTCAGCTGCCTATAATCGATACACATCCTCAGCGAGCCGTCTTTCTTCCGCACAAATAGTACTGGTGCACCCCAAGGTGAGGTACTGGGCCTGATGTAACCTCTCTCCAACAAATCTTTTAACTGCTCCTTCAACTCCTTCAATTCGCCAGGTGCCATTCTATACGGAGGGACGGATATTGGTTGAGTTCCTGGAAGCAAATCGATGCTAAAATCAATCTCTTGCTCTGGAGGAATACCTGGAAGCTCATCTAGAAACACATCTGCATACTCTTTGACTACGAGAATAGACTGAAGTGTAGGTATCTCAACATCTGCATCTCTAACTTGCACAATATGATAAATGCACCCTTTTGCGATCATTTTCCTCGTCTTCAAATAGGAAATAAACCTACCTCTGGGTGTTGGTGTATTACCTACCCATTCAAGGACTGGCTCACCCGGAAATTGAAATCTGGCTGCCTTTGCTCGGCAATCAACTGTGGCATAGCAAGCTGCCAACCAGTCCATGCCCATGATAGCATCAAAATCCATCATCTCTAGCTCAACTAGGTCAGCTGAGGTCTGATGACTACAAATTGTCACCGTACAACCTCGGTAAACCCGTCTAGCAATAATCGATTCTCCGACCGGTGTAGATACCGCAAAAGGATCACTTAGTATTTCAGGCACTATACCAAACTTCCTCGCAACAAATGGGGTAATATACGATAAAGTAGATCCTGGGTCTATCAAAGCATAAGCATCGTGAGAGCAAATGGTTAATATACCTGTCACAACGTCTGGTGAAGACTCCTGGTCCTGTCGACCCGCTAAAGCATAGATACGGTTCTGATTACCACTTGAACTGGAACCTCTACCTCTGCCCCGACCTCTACCAGCCGAAGAGAGAGACTTGCGCCCTGAAGGATGCACGGACATAGATGATCCTGTTGCTGAACTCGCTGGTTGTGCCATTCCCCCCGAATCTCTATTTGGGCAATCTCGCATCATATGCCTTGGACGCCCACATGTATAACAAGCATCAGAACCTGCTCGGCATTGGCCCAAGTGTCCTCTACCACAGATGTCACACCGTGGAGGAAATGACCATGTCTGCGCAGATCCTCGCTGTCGCTGCAAACCCGACGCCCGTGAGCTCTCACCTGGTCCTGACTGAGTATAGCGGTCATACCTGTAACCCTGTAACTGAGGTGGCGGAGGCCTAGGTGGCCATCCGAAGTACTGGGTCCTATAACTACCCTGATATTGCTCCTGAGACCTGGGAAATCTCATCCTCTTACGTTGCCCTTGCTCAGCCCTCTCTGTACCCTGCTGCCGATGCCTACCCCTTTCTATATTCTGGGCGAATGCCTGAATCCGGGAGATATCCATACTATCCTGCAATGCAGCGGTGGCACATGCCTCGGTTAACTCTGGGGCTAACCCTGCTATAAACCTGTGAATCCTGTCCCGCATAGTAGCAACTATGGATGGTGCATATCTGGCCAATGAGTCAAAATGAAGACTATACTCTCGAACACTCATATTACCCTGCTTGAGGGATAGAAACTGATCGACTCGAGCCTGTCGGATCTCCCGTGGTAAGTACTAGTCAAGGAAGGCATCTGAAAAATTCTCCCAAATAGCTGGAGGTGCATCACGTCCCTTGGACCTCTCCCATCCCTCGTACCAAAGGATGGCTATATCTCGAAGTCGAAAAGCTACTAGCTCAATTGCCTCTTTCTCTGTGGCATGCATAACACGAAAGATCCTGTGAAGCTGATCTATGAAATCCTGCGGGTCCTCCTTCTGATCTGTCCCCGTGAACTCTGGGGGACTCAAAGCAGTAAACTCTCGGACCCTTGAACTCCCAGACCCCTCAAAAGTTCCTGCACTAGCTGATGCCCTAGCCTGTTGCTGGGTAGCTACCAACTGTGTCAACAAATGCACCGCACTTCTCAAGTCCTGATCTGATAGAAGTGGAGGGGGAACTGGATGTGCGATTTCCCTAGGAATCTCCGTAGTTGGTGGAGGAGCCGGTAATGGCTGAGTAGGGGTCTCACCTTGAGCCTCAAACTAGGCCCCATCTACTGGGGGTACCCTGCTGGTCCCCTCACCTACTGCTGTATCTCTCCTCTGGCTAGCCGTAGTCTTCCTAGTCACCGTCATCTGTGCATGCAAACACCAACACATAAGTTTAATTCAAATTTCCTATAACTCAGTTCTGTAGCACGATTTAGATTTCAAAGAAGGGTAACCAACTCCTAAATGCCCTGTAGTGCCCTGCTTATATAATGTGGTGCACAACACATCTATAAACAAGACCCTACTAGACACGGCTTGTAGACTCCCTAGGATAGAACTGCTCTGATACCAAGATTGTCACGCCCCGAACCTAGGAGCGAGACAAGCACCCGGTGCCTCACCTAACCTGGCGTACCAAATTGCGACTAAGGGACTCTGAACACATAATGTCATACTTTGGCTATGGGGCCACCTTGCAAGACATTTTGCGAAGCAAAATATAAAACTGAATGGAAACTAGCGCTAACTAAACATCAATATAAAGCTAGGCTGAAAAGGCCGTCATAGCTACAACAGCTGACAAACCACCAAATTATACATACCAGGCCTACAAACGCAACATACTGCACTAACCAACAGGATATGTCTACAAGCCTCTACTGATAGATGTACTATGATCGGACCAGGGCCCCGACCTACCCATAACATATATACAGATATACATAAGATGTACACAAAAACTCTAGACCTGGCAACTCCGAAAGACGTGGAGCTTACCGATCAGGCTGAACTCAGGAAACACCTACTGAGGAGGTCTACCCGTCTGTCTGTCTGAACCTGCACGCATGAAATGCAGTGCCCCCAGAAAAGGGACGTCAGTACGAAATAATGTACCGAGTATGTAAGGTAATAAAATAACTGAAAGCTGGAACTGAACTGATAATATGATAACTGAAATTAACTGGGAGTCAAAGATGGTCTGGAGATATACTTACCTGCTGATACTGACTTAACTCTCTCAATATATTAAGTAAAATAAATGTCCGGCCCCATAAGGCTCGGTACGTGTAAATGCTCGGCCGTAGTAGGCTCGCTCATAGGCGCTCGGCCATAATGGGCTCTGTATCTCGGCCATCCTGGGCTCGCTCATAGGCGCTCGGCCACAGTAGGCTCGGTATATATAACTTACCAACTGATCAGAGGTTGCCCAATAGGGGCCTGCCCACCGATTATAGCTCGATGGTGGTGAAAATAGTATAATACTGTATATATATATAGACCCTCTGCTCTCTTGACTGAATAAAGACAAAACTAAACTGAATATGAAGTCCTGATAAGGAATAATATTGTAACTTATGAGACTAGAATAATGTGAATGAATTCATGAATACGAACTTCTCTTTATGTCTCATTATTAACACATGTAGCTACGAGATCATGCCAAAATGAAGGAAGGGCTTAGCCTTAACATACCTTATCACAATCTTTCCAATCACCAAGTTGAACTCACCTCTTCGCACCTTAATCTACAAGAATGATAATAATACTATCGTTAAGTTACGAAAGGTACAACTATCGCACAACGAACGATAAACTTATTTTGTATTAAAACGGGCAGCATCTCCCCTATAATCCTTACTTCCTCCAAATTCAAGATAACACCAACAATACAAGAACAGAACAATGACAACATATATACATCATTTTCCAGCCCTATATACACCATCAAATACTACAAAACAGCCCAACACACCCCAATCTCTTCATACACAAAATGACCTCCGTAGTAGTGTCAAACGACCCGAAAATGTTATGACGAACGACCAGCCAACCACCCTACATTTATATGGTGTTTATACACCCCCTTCCTCCTCCAAAAATCCACAAAACAGTAGTAAAACACGCAGCCCAACAGCAACACAAAACAGTCCGCTACAAGTGAATAACTCGAACTCACGGCTTCCGATCACCGTCCCGTGAGTTCTCACAAGTATAGAACGACTTACCATGAATTTATAGAAGAAAAACTGGATGAAATAGAGCAGTAAACTCACCTTTTTCTTCGGATAACTCAGCTCCTATCTTGGTTCTTCAAACTCTAGGTTTTACCTCCAATTAGAACTTGAAAGGGAGAGAAAATCAATTAGGGTTTGTGGGAAAATTTTTGGAGGATTCTTTGCAGAGCTTATGTCTGGTTATTATGCTCTATTTTAAGTCTAATATATGAATAAAATAGGCCTTTAAAAGGCCTCTTTGGACGACCCGAAATGGCCCCTTTTTGGGCTCTCATTTAAACAAGTAGGTGACACACCTACTTGTCACCTAGCAGCTTGTGCAGTATCGCAAAAATGCCCATATCTCTCTACTCCGATGTCGAATTGACAAACGGTCTAATGGGTTGGAAAATAGACTCATAGATCTTTAATTTGATGGGTGTAAAACCCCATAACTCTAAGTATATTGGGAGAAAATTGCAGTTACATTTGACCCAAAGTTTCAGTAAAACTTATGAATGTAACTTGTGATGACTTTCATCGACTTTTGTTCCACAACTCGCTTGACTTCAAAACATAACACACGGATGTCATACGACTAATATAAATCATAACATAATCTCCTTATCATGTTAATCACCCTAGTCTCACCCAAAGGTACATGTTATAACATTTCCAACTTGTCGACTTTCGACGAAACATTGTTTTATTTAATTGCTTTAGCTTCTGAACTGTCCAACCCTCTTTGCACTTGTTGTTCATGATCTTCAATATTTGTAACCTCAGAGGTAACATGATTAACTTACTTTATATACTTTTAAATATTATCTCATTTTTGGTCCTACATTAGTTTGCTTACGACGCATTTTTACGTACGACAATATAGGGTGTAACAAGAATTCTAGTTTTTTGGCCGTAAAACGCAAAAACAAAAATGGAGTAGTCATGACAGGGCAGTGTCTATGGTTGCTTAGGTCGTATTTAATGGCCCGAAAAATTTTTAGGCGATCCAATTCTGGGGAGCCCGGGCCCACTCGGAAGGCGTGGGCTATATCGCACACAAAAATATTGGAATCGGGCGGAATTCTAGTTTTTTTGCCTTAAAATGCAACAAAACGAGGAACGGTCATGGCGGGGAAGTGTCTATGATTCCTTAGGTCGTATTTGATGGCTCGGAAAAATTTTAGGCGATTCGGTTTTGGGGGGCCCGAGCCCACTCGGAATGCGTGGGATATAGCACACGAAAATATGTGAATCGGGCGGAATTCTAATTTTTTGGCCATAAAATGCAAAACCATGAGGAGCAGTCATGACGGGGCGGTGACTATGGTTCCTTAGGTCGTATTTGATGGCCCGAAAATTTTTTAAGCAATCCGATTTTTTTAGGGGGCCAACTCGAAAGGCGTGGGCTATAGCACACGAAACTATGGGAATCAGGAAGATTTCTAGTTTTTTGGCTGTAAGACGTAAAACAACAAGGAGCAGTTATGACAGGGTGATGACTATGGTTCCTTAGGTCGTATTTGATGGCCCGAAAAATTTTTAGGCGATCCGATGATGGGGGGCCCGGGCCCACTCCGAAGGTGTGGGCTATAGCACACGAAAATATGGGAATCGGGCGGAATTCTAGTTTTTTGGCCGTAAGACGCAAGAAAACAAGGACCAGTCATGACGGGGCGGTGACTATGGTTCCTTAGGTCATATTTGATGGCCCAGAAAATTTTTAGGCGATCCGCTTTTCTAGGGGGCCCGGGCCCACTCAGAAGGCGTGGGCTATAGCACACAAAAATATGGAAATCGGGCGGAATTCTTGTTTTTTGTCCGTAAAACTCAAATAAACGAGGAACAGTCAAGGAAGAGCGGTGACTATGGTTCCTTAGGTCGTACTTGATGGCCCGGAAAATTTTTAGGCGATCCGGTTCTGGGGGGCCCGACCCACTCGGAGGTGTGGGCTATAGTACACGACAATATGGGAATCAGGTAGAATTCTAGTTTTTTGGTCGTAAAACGCAAAAAAAAAACATGGAGTAGTAATGACGGGGCATTGACTATGGTTGCTTAGGTCGTATTTAATGGCCCGAAAAAATTTTAGACGATCCGATTCTGGGGAGCCCGGGCCCATTCGGAATGCGTGGGCTATATCGCACATAAAAATATTGGAATCGGGCAGAATGCTAGTTGTTTTGCCTTAAAATGCAAAAAAACGAGGAACGGTCATGGCGGGGTAGTGACTATGATTCCTTAGGTCATATTTGATGGCTCGAAAAAAGTTTAGGCGATTCGGTTTCGGGGGGCCCGAGCCCACTCGGAATGCGTGGGATATAGCACACGAAAATATGGGAATCGGGCAGAATTCTAGTTATTAATCATAAAACGCAAATAAACGAGGAACGGTCATTGCAGGGCGGTGACTATTGTTCCTTAGGTCATTTTTGATGGCCTGGAAACATTTTAGGTGATCCGTGTCCGGGGGCCCTGCCCACTGGGATGTAGCACACGAAAATATGAGAATCGGGCAGAATTCTAGATATGGTTCCTTAGGTTGTATTTGATGGCCCGAAAAATTTTTAGGCGATCCGGTTCTGGGGGGGCCTGACCCACTCGGAAGGCGTGGTCTGGGTCCGGGGGCACGGACCCACTCAAAAGGCATGGGCTATAGCACACAAAAATAAGGGAATAAGGCAAAATTCTAGTTTTTTGGCCGTAAAATGCAAAAAAACGATAAACAGCAACGGCGGGGCGGTGACTATGGTTCCTTAGGTCGTATTTGATGGCTCAATTTTTTTTTAGGCAATTGGGGTACGGGGGGCCCGGTCCCACTCGGAAGGCGTGGGCTATAGCACACGAATATTTGGGAATGAGGCGGAATTCTAGTTTTATGGCCGTAAAATGCAAAACAACGAGGAACGGCCATGGCGGGGAGGTGACTATGGTTCCTTAGGTCGTATTTGATGGCCCAGAATAATTTTAGGCGATCGGGGTCCGGGGGCCCGGACCCACTCGGAAGGCATGGGCTATAGCACACGAAAATATGGGAATCGGACAAAATTCTAGTTTTTTGCCGTAAAATGCAAAACAACGAGGAACAGCCATGGCTGGGCGGTGACTATGGTTCCTTAGGTCGAATTTGATAGTCTGAATAATTTTAGGCGATCGGGGTCCGGGGTTCTGGACCCACTCGGAAGGCGTGGGCTATAGCACACGAAAATATGGGAATCGGGCAGAATTCTAGTTTTTTGGCCGTAAAATGCAAAACAATGAGGAACGGCCATGGCGGGGAGGTGACTATGGTTCCTTAGGTCGTATTTGATGGCCCCGAATAATTTTAGGCGATCGGGGTCCGAGGGCCCGGACCCACTCGGAAGGCATGGGCGCACACGAAAATATGGGAATCGGGCGAAATTCTAGTTTTTTGGCCGTAAAATGCAAAAAAATGAGGAACGGCCATGGCGGGGCGGTGACTATGGTTCCTTAGGTCGTATTCGATGGCTCAGAAAAAGTTTAGGCGATCGGGGTCCGGGGTCCCCGACCCACTCGGAAGGCATGGGCTATATAGCACACGAAAATAAGGGAATCGGGCGAAATTCTAGTTTTATGGAAGTAAAATGCAAAACCATGAGGAAAAGCCATGGCTGCGCGGTGACTATGGTTCCTTAGGTCATATTTGATAGCCCTGAACAAATTTAGGCGATCGGGGTCCGGGGGCCCGGACCTACTCAAAAGGCATGGGCTATAGCACACGAAAATAAGGGAATCATGCGAAATTCTAGTTTTTTGGCCATAAAATGCAAAAAAATGATAAACGGCAACGGCGGGGTGGTGACTATGGTTCCTTAGGTCGTATTTGATGGCTCAAAAAAATTTAAGGCAATTGGGGTACGGGGGGCCCGGTCGCACTCGGAAGGCGTGGGCTATAGCACACGAATATTTGGGAATCACGCGGAATTCTAGTTTTTTGGCCGTAAAATGCAAAACAACGAGGAACGGCCATGGCAGGGAGGTGACTATGGTTCCTTAGGTCGTATTTGATGGCCCATAATAATTTTAGGCGATCGGGGTCCGGGGGCCCGGACCCACTCAGAAGGCATGGGCTATAGCACATGAAAATATGGGAATCGGGCAAAATTCTACTTTTTTGCTGTAAAATGCAAAACAACGAGGTACAGCCATGGCTGGGCGGTGACTATGGTTCCTTAGGTCATATTTGATAGCCTGGAATAATTTTAGGCGATCGGGTTCCGGGGGGATCGGACCCACTCGGAAGGCGTGGGCTATGGCACACAAATATATGGGAAACGGGCGGAATTCTAGTTTTTTGGCCGTAAAATGCAAAATTACGAGGAACGGCCATGGCGGGGAGGATACTATGGTTCCTTAGGTCGTATTTGATGGCCCCGAATAATTTTAGGCGATCGGGGTCGGGGGTCCGGACCATCTCGGAAGGCGTGGGCTATAGCACACGAAAATATGGGAATCACGCGGAATTTAGTTTTTTGGCCGTCAAAACAACGCGGAAAGGCCATGGCGGGGCGGTGACTATGGTTCCTTAGGTCGTATTTGATGGCCCCGAATAATTTTAGGCGATCGGGGTCCGGGGTCCCGGACCCACTCGGAAGGCATGGGCTATAGGTCACGAAAATATAGGAATCGAGCAAAATTCTAGTTTTTTGGCCGTAAAATACAAAACAACGAGGAACGGCCACGGCGAGGCAGTGACAATTGTTCCTTAGGTCGTATTTGATGGCTCGGAAAAAGTTTAGGTGATCGGGGTACGGGGGGCCTGGTCCCACTCGGAAGGCTGGGCTATAGCACACAAATATATAGGAATCGGGCTGAATTCTAGTTTTTTGCCGTAAAATGCAAAACAACGAGGAATGACCATAGCGGGGCGGTGACTATGGTTCCTTAGGTCGTATTTGATGGCCCCGAATAAATTTAGGCGATCGGGGTCCGGGGGCCCGGACCCACTCAAAAGGCATGGGCTATAGCACACGAAAATAAGGGAATCAGGCTAAATTCTAGTTTTTTGGCAGTAAAATGCAAAAAAATGATAAACAGCAACGGCGGGGCGGTGACTATGGTTCCTTAGGTCGTATTTGATGGCTCAAAATATTTTTAGGCAATTGGGGTACGGGGGGCCCGGTCCCACTCGGAAGGCGTGGGCTATAGCACACGAATATTTGGGAATGAGGCGGAATTCTAGTTTTTTGGCCGTAAAATGCAAAACAACGAGGAACGGCCATGGCGGGGCGGTGACTATGGTTCCTTAGGTCGTATTCGATGGCTCGGAAAAAGTTTAGGCGATCGGGGTCCGGGGTCCCCGACCCACTCGGAAGGCATGGGCTATATAGCACACGAAAATAAGGGAATCGGGCGAAATTCTAGTTTTATGGAAGTAAAATGCAAAACCACGAGGAACAGCCATGGCTGCGCGGTGACTATGGTTCCTTAGGTCATATTTGATAGCCCTGAATAAATTTAGGCGATCGGGGTCCGGGGGCCCGGACCTACTCAAAAGGCATGGGCTATATCACACGAAAATAAGGGAATCATGCGAAATTCTAGTTTTTTGGCCATAAAATGCAAATAAATGATAAACGGCAACGGCGGGGTGGTGACTATGGTTCCTTAGGTCGTATTTGATGGCTCAAAAAAATTTAAGGCAATTGGGGTACGGGGGGCCCGGTCCCACTCGGAAGGCGTGGGCTATAGCACACGAAAATTTGGGAATCACGCGGAATTCTAGTTTTTTGGCCGTAAAATGCAAAACAACGAGGAACGGCCATGGCGGGGAGGTGACTATGGTTCCTTAGGTCGTATTTGATGGCCCATAATAATTTTAGGCGATCGGGGTCCGGGGGCCCGGACCCACTCAGAAGGCATGGGCTATAGCACATGAAAATATGGGAATCGGGCAAAATTCTACTTTTTTGCCGTAAAATGCAAAACAACGAGGAATAGCCATGGCTGGGCGGTGACTATGGTTCCTTAGGTCATATTTGATAGCCTGGAATAATTTTAGGCGATCGGGTTCCGGGGGGATCGGACCCACTCGGAAGGCGTGGGCTATGGCACACAAATATATGGGAAACGGGCGGAATTCTAGTTTTTTGGCGGTAAAATGCAAAATTACGAGGAACGGCCATGGCGGGGAGGTTACTATGGTTCCTTAGGTCGTATTTGATGGCCCCGAATAATTTTAGGCGATCGGGGTTGGGGTTCTGGACCCACTCGGAAGGCGTGGTCTATAGCACACGGAAATAAGGGAATCGGGCAGAATTCTAGTTTTTTTTCCGTATAATGCAAAACAATGAGGAACGGCCATGGTGGGGAGGTGACTATGGTTCCTTAGGTCGTATTTGATGGCTCCGAATAATTTTAGGCGATCGGGGTCTGATGGCTCGGACCCACTCGGAAGGCATGGGCGCACACGAAAATATGGGAATCTAGCGAAATTCTAGTTTTTTGGCCGTAAAATGCAAAAGAACGAGGAACGGCCACGGCGGGGCGGTGACTATGGTTCCTTAGGTCGTATTCGATGGCTCGGAAAAAGTTTAGGCGATCGGGGTACGGGAGGGCCGGTCACACTCCGAAGGCGTGGGCTATAGCACACGAATATATGGGAATCGGGTGAAATTCTAATTTTTTGGCAGTAAAATACAAAAGAACGAGGAACGGCCATGGCGGGGCGGTGACTATGGTTCCTTAGGTCGTATTTGACATCCCCAAATAAATTTAGGCGATCGGGGTGCGGGGGCCCATACCCACTCGGAAGGCATCGCCTATAGCTCACGAAAATATGGGAACCAAGCGAAATTCTAGTTTTTTGGCCGTAAAATGCAAAATTACGAGGAACGGCCACGGCGGGGAGGAGACTATGGCTACTTAGGTCGTATTTGATGGCCCAGAATAATTTTAAGCGATCGTGGTCCGGGGGTCCGGACCATCTCGGAAGGCGTGGGCTATAGCACACGAAAATATGGGAATCACGCGGAATTTAGTTTTTTGGCCGTCAAAACAACGCGGAAAGGCCATGGCGGGGCGGTGACTATGGTTCCTTAGGTCGTATTTGATGGCCCCGAATAATTTTAGGCGATCGGGGTCCGGGGTCCCGGACCCACTCGGAAGGCATGGGCTATAGGTCACGAAAATATAGGAATCGAGCAAAATTCTAGTTTTTTGGCCGTAAAATACAAAACAACGAGGAACGGCCACGGCGAGGCGGTGACAATTGTTCCTTAGGTCGTATTTGATGGCTCGAAAAAAGTTTAGGTGATCGGGGTACGGGGGGGCCCGGTCCCACTCGGAAGGCGTGGGCTATAGCACACGAATATATGGGAATCGGGCTGAATTCTAGTTTTTTGCCGTAAAATGCAAAACAATGAGGAATGACCATAGCGGGGCGGTGACTATGGTTCCTTAGGTCGTATTTGATGGCCCCGAATAAATTTAGGCGATCGGGGTCCGGGGGCCCGGATCCACTCAAAAGGCATGGGCTATAGCACACGAAAATAAGGGAATCAGGCTAAATTCTAGTTTTTTGGCAGTAAAATGCAAAAAAATGATAAACAGCAACGGCGGGGCGGTGACTATGGTTCCTTAGGTCGTATTTGATGGCTCAAAATATTTTTAGGCAATTGGGGTACGGGGGGCCCGGTCCCACTCGGAAGGCGTGGGCTATAGCACACGAATATTTGGGAATGAGGCGGAATTCTAGTTTTTTGGCCGTAAAACGCAAAACAACGAGGAACGGCCATGGCGGGGAGGTGACTATGGTTCCATAGGTCGTATTTGATGGCCCAGAATAATTTTAGGCGATCGGGGTCCGGGGACCCGGACTCACTCGGAAGGCATGGGCTATAGCACATGAAAATATGGGAATCGGGCAAAATTCTAGTTTTTTGCCGTAAAATGCAAAACAACGAGGAACAGCCATGGCTGGGCGGTGACTATGGTTCCTTAGGTCGTATTTGATAGCCCGAATAATTTTAGGCGATCGGGGTCCGGGGTTCCAGACCCACTCGGAAGGCGTGGCCTATAGCACACGAAAATATGGGAATCGGGCAGAATTCTAGTTTTTTGGCCGTAAAATGCAAAACAACGAGGAACGGCCATGGCGTGGAGGTGACTATGGTTCCTTAGGTCGTATTTGATGGCCCCGAATAATTTTAGGCGATCGGGGTCCGATGGCCCGGACCCACTCAGAAAGCATGGGCGCAAACGAAAATATGGGAATCGGGCGAAATTCTAGTTTTTTGGCCGTAAAATGCAAAACAGCGAGGAACGGCCATGGCGGGGCGGTGACTATGGTTCCTTAGGTCGTATTCGATGGCTCGGAAAATGTTTAGGCGATCGGGGTCCGGGGTCCCCGACCCACTCGGAAGGCATGGGCTATATAGCACACGAAAATAAGGGAATCGGGCAAAATTCTAGTTTTTTGGAAGTAAAATTCAAAACCACGAGGAACGGCCATGGCTGCGCGGTGAGTATGGTTCCTTAGGTCGTATTTGATGGCCCCGAATAAATTTAGGCGATCGGGGTCCGGGGGCCCGGACCCACTCAAAAGGCATGGGCTATAGCACACGAAAATAAGGGAATCATGCAAAATTCTAGTTTTTTGGCCGTAAAATGCAAAAAAATGATAAACGGAAACGGCGGGGTGGTGACTATGGTTCCTTAGGTCGTATTTGATGGTTCAAAATTTTTTTAGGCGATCGGGTTCCGGGGGGATCGGACCCACTCGGAAGGCGTGGGCTATGGCACACAAATATATGGGAATCGGGCGGAATTCTAGTTTTTTGGCCGTAAAATGCATAAAATTACGAGGAACGGCCATGGCGGGGAGGTTACTATGGTTCCTTAGGTCGTATTTGATGGCCCCAAATAATTTTAGGCGATCGGGGTCCAGGGTTCCGGACCCACTCGGAAGGCATGGGCTATAGGTCACGAAAATATAGGAATCGAGCAAAATTCTAGTTTTTTGGCCGTAAAATACAAAACAACGAGGAACGGCCACGGCGAGGCGGTGACAATTGTTCCTTAGGTCGTATTTGATGGCTCGGAAAAAGTTTAGGTGATCGGGGTACGGGGGGCCCGGTCCCACTCGGAAGGCGTGGGCTATAGCACACGAATATATGGGAATCGGGCTGAATTCTAGTTTTTTGCCGTAAAATGCAAAACAACGAGGAATGACCATAGCGGGGCGATGACTATGGTTCCTTAGGTCGTATTTGATGGCCCCGAATAAATTTAGGCGATCGGGGTCCGGGGGCCCGGACCCACTCAAAAGGCATGGACTATAGCACACGAAAATAAGGGAATCAGGCTATATTCTAGTTTTTTGGCAGTAAAATGCAAAAAAATGATAAACAGCAACGGCGGGGCGGTGACTATGGTTCCTTAGGTCGTATTTGATGGCTCAAAATATTTTTAGGCAATTGGGGTACGGGGGGCCCGGTCCCACTCGGAAGGCGTGGGCTATAGCACACGAATATTTGGGAATGAGGCGGAATTCTAGTTTTTTGGCCGTAAAATGCAAAACAACGAGGAACGGCCATGGCGGGGCGGTGACTATGGTTCCTTAGGTCGTATTCGATGGCTCGGAAAAAGTTTAGGCGATCGGGGTCCGGGGTCCCCGACCCACTCGGAAGGCATGGGCTATATAGCACACGAAAATAAGGGAATCGGGCGAAATTCTAGTTTTATGGAAGTAAAATGCAAAACCACGAGGAACAGCCATGGCTGCGCGGTGACTATGGTTCCTTAGGTCATATTTGATAGCCCTGAATACATTTAGGCGATCGGGGTCCGGGGGCCCGGACCTACTCAAAAGGCATGGGCTATATCACACGAAAATAAGGGAATCATGCGAAATTCTAGTTTTTTGGCCATAAAATGCAAAAAAATGATAAACGGCAACGGCGGGGTGGTGACTATGGTTCCTTAGGTCGTATTTGATGGCTCAAAAAAATTTAAGGCAATTGGGGTACGGGGGGCCCGGTCCCACTCGGAAGGCGTGGGCTATAGCACACGAAAATTTGGGAATCACGCGGAATTCTAGTTTTTTGGCCGTTAAATGCAAAACAACGAGGAACGGCCATGGCGGGGAGGTGACTATGGTTCCTTAGGTCGTATTTGATGGCCCATAATAATTTTAGGCGATCGGGGTCCGGGGGCCCGGACCCACTCAGAAGGCATGGGCTATAGCACATGAAAATATGGGAATCGGGCAAAATTTTACTTTTTTGCCGTAAAATGCAAAACAACGAGGAACAGCCATGGCTGGGCGGTGACTATGGTTCATTAGGTCATATTTGATAGCCTGGAATAATTTTAGGCGATCGGGTTCCGGGGGGATCGGACCCACTCGGAAGGCGTGGGCTATGGCACACAAATATATGGGAAACGGGCGGAATTCTAGTTTTTTGGCGGTAAAATGCAAAATTACGAGGAACGGCCATGGCGGGGAGGTTACTATGGTTCCTTAGGTCGTATTTGATGGCCCCGAATAATTTTAGGCGATCGGGGTTGGGGTTCCGGACCGACTTGGAAGGCGTGGGCTATAGCACACGGAAATAAGGGAATCGGGCAAAATTCTAGTTTTTTTTCCGTAAAATGCAAAACAATGAGGAACGGCCATGGTGGGGAGGTGACTATGGTTCCTTAGGTCGTATTTGATGGCTCCGAATAATTTTAGGCGATCGAGGTCTGAAGGCTCGGACCCACTCGGAAGGCATGGGCGCACACGAAAATATGGGAATCTAGCGAAATTCTAGTTTTTTGGCCGTAAAATGCAAAAGAACGAGGAACGGCCACGGCGGGGCGGTGACTATGGTTCCTTAGGTCGTATTCGATGGCTCGGAAAAAGTTTAGGCGATCGGGGTACGGGAGGGCCGGTCACACTCCGAAGGCGTGGGCTATAGCACACGAATATATGGGAATCGGGTGAAATTCTAATTTTTTGGCAGTAAAATACAAAAGAACGAGGAACGGCCATGGCGGGGCGGTGACTATGGTTCCTTAGGTCGTATTTGACATCCCCAAATAAATTTAGGCGATCGGGGTGCGGGGGCCCATACCCACTCGGAAGGCATCGCCTATAGCTCACGAAAATATGGGAACCGAGCGAAATTCTAGTTTTTTGGCCGTAAAATGCAAAATTACGAGGAACGGCCACGGCGGGGAGGAGACTATGGCTACTTAGGTCGTATTTGATGGCCCAGAATAATTTTAAGCGATCGTGGTCCGGGGGTCCGGACCATCTCGGAAGGCGTGGGCTATAGCACACGAAAATATGGGAATCACGCGGAATTTAGTTTTTTGGCCGTCAAAACAACGCGGAAAGGCCATGGCGGGGCGGTGACTATGGTTCCTTAGGTCGTATTTGATGGCCCCGAATAATTTTAGGCGATCGGGGTCCGGGGTCCCGGACCCACTCGGAAGGCATGGGCTATAGGTCACGAAAATATAGGAATCGAGCAAAATTCTAGTTTTTTGGCCGTAAAATACAAAACAACGAGGAACGGCCACGGCGAGGCGGTGACAATTGTTCCTTAGGTCGTATTTGATGGCTCGGAAAAAGTTTAGGTGATCGGGGTACGGGGGGCCCGGTCCCACTCGGAAGGCGTGGGCTATAGCACACGAATATATGAGAATCGGGCTGAATTCTAGTTTTTTGCCGTAAAATGCAAAACAACGAGGAATGACCATAGCGGGGCGGTGACTATGGTTCCTTAGGTCGTATTTGATGGCCCCGAATAAATTTAGGCGATCGGGGTCCGGGGGCCCGGATCCACTCAAAAGGCATGGGCTATAGCACACGAAAATAAGGGAATCAGGCTAAATTCTAGTTTTTTGGCAGTAAAATGCAAAAAAATGATAAACAGCAACGGCGGGGCGGTGACTATGGTTCCTTAGGTCGTATTTGATGGCTCAAAATATTTTTAGGCAATTGGGGTACGGGGGGCCCGGTCCCACTCGGAAGGCGTGGGCTATAGCACACGAATATTTGGGAATGAGGCGGAATTCTAGTTTTTTGGCCGTAAAACGCAAAGCAACGAGGAACGGCCATGGCGGGGAGGTGACTATGGTTCCATAGGTCGTATTTGATGGCCCATAATAATTTTAGGCGATCGGGGTCCGGGGGCCCGGACTCACTCGGAAGGCATGGGCTATAGCACATGAAAATATGGGAATCGGGCAAAATTCTAGTTTTTTGCCGTAAAATGCAAAACAACGAGGAACAGCCATGGCTGGGCGGTGACTATGGTTCCTTAGGTCGTATTTGATAGCCCGAATAATTTTAGGCGATCGGGGTCCGGGGTTCCGGACCCACTCGGAAGGCGTGGCCTATAGCACACGAAAATATGGGAATCGGGCAGAATTCTAGTTTTTTGGCCGTAAAATGCAAAACAACGAGGAACGGCCATGGCGTGGAGGTGACTATGGTTCCTTAGGTCGTATTTGATGGCCCCGAATAATTTTAGGCGATCGGGGTCCGATGGCCCGGACCCACTCAGAAAGCATGGGCGCAAACGAAAATATGGGAATCGGGCGAAATTCTAGTTTTTTGGCCGTAAAATGCAAAACAGCGAGGAACGGCCATGGCGGGGCGGTGACTATGGTTCCTTAGGTCGTATTCGATGGCTCGGAAAATGTTTAGGCGATCGGGGTCCGGGGTCCCCGACCCACTCGGAAGGCATGGGCTATATAGCACACGCAAATAAGGGAATCGGGCGAAATTCTAGTTTTTTGGAAGTAAAATTCAAAACCACGAGGAACGGCCATGGCTGCGCGGTGACTATGGTTCCTTAGGTCGTATTTGATGGCCCCGAATAAATTTAGGCGATCGGGGTCCGGGGGCCCGGACCCACTCAAAAGGCATGGGCTATAGCACACGAAAATAAGGGAATCATGCAAAATTCTAGTTTTTTGGCCGTAAAATGCAAAAAAATGATAAACGGAAACGGCGGGGTGGTGACTATGGTTCCTTAGGTCGTATTTGATGGTTCAAAATTTTTTTAGGCGATCGGGTTCCGGGGGGATCGGACCCACTCGGAAGGCGTGGGCTATGGCACACAAATATATGGGAATCGGGCGGAATTCTAGTTTTTTGGCCGTAAAATGCATAAAATTACGAGGAACGGCCATGGCGGGGAGGTTACTATGGTTCCTTAGGTCGTATTTGATAGCCCCAAATAATTTTAGGCGATCGGGGTCCAGGGTTCCGGACCCACTCGGAAGGCATGGGCTATAGGTCACGAAAATATAGGAATCGAGCAAAATTCTAGTTTTTTGGCCGTAAAATACAAAACAACGAGGAACGGCCACGGCGAGGCGGTGACAATTGTTCCTTAGGTCGTATTTGATGGCTCGAAAAAAGTTTAGGTGATCGGGGTACGGGGGGCCCGGTCCCACTCGGAAGGCGTGGGCTATAGCACACGAATATATGGGAATCGGGCTGAATTCTAGTTTTTTGCCGTAAAATGCAAAACAACGAGGAATGACCATAGCGGGGCGGTGACTATGGTTCCTTAGGTCGTATTTGATGGCCCCGAATAAATTTAGGCGATCGGGGTCCGGGGGCCCGGACCCACTCAAAAGGCATGGGCTATAGCACACGAAAATAAGGGAATCAGGCTATATTCTAGTTTTTTGGCAGTAAAATGCAAAAAAATGATAAACAGCAACGGCGGGGCGGTGACTATGGTTCCTTAGGTCGTATTTGATGGCTCAAAATATTTTTAGGCAATTGGGGTACGGGGGGCCCGGTCCCACTCGGAAGGCGTGGGCTATAGCACACGAATATTTGGGAATGAGGCGGAATTCTAGTTTTTTGGCCGTAAAATGCAAAACAACGAGGAACGGCCATGGCGGGGCGGTGACTATGGTTCCTTAGGTCGTGTTCGATGGCTCGGAAAAAGTTTAGGCGATCGGGGTCCGGGGTCCCCGACCCACTCGGAAGGCATGGGCTATATAGCACACGAAAATAAGGGAATCGGGCGAAATTCTAGTTTTATGGAAGTAAAATGCAAAAACACGAGGAACAGCCATGGCTGCGCGGTGACTATGGTTCCTTAGGTCATATTTGATAGCCCTGAATACATTTAGGCGATCGGGGTCCGGGGGACCGGACCTACTCAAAAGGCATGGGCTATATCACACGAAAATAAGGGAATCATGCGAAATTCTAATTTTTTGGCCATAAAATGCAAAAAAATGATAAATGGCAACGGCGGGGTGGTGACTATGGTTCCTTAGGTCGTATTAGATGGCTCAAAAAAATTTAAGGCAATTGGGGTACGGGGGCCCGGTCCCACTCGGAAGGCGTGGGCTATAGCACACGAAAATTTGGGAATCACGCGGAATTCTAGTTTTTTGGCCGTAAAATGCAAAACAACGAGGAACGGCCATGGCGGGGAGGTGACTATGGTTCCTTAGGTCGTATTTGATGGCCCATAATAATTTTAGGCGATCGGGGTCCGGGGGCCCGGACCCACTCAGAAGGCATGGGCTATAGCACATGAAAATATGGGAATCGGGCAAAATTTTACTTTTTTGCCGTAAAATGCAAAACAACGAGGAACAGCCATGGCTGGGCGGTGACTATGGTTCCTTAGGTCATATTTGATAGCCTGGAATAATTTTAGGCGATCGGGTTCCGGGGGGATCGGACCCACTCGGAAGGCGTGGGCTATGGCACACAAATATATGGGAAACGGGCGGAATTCTAGTTTTTTGGCGGTAAAATGCAAAATTACGAGGAACGGCCATGGCGGGGAGGTTACTATGGTTCCTTAGGTCGTATTTGATGGCCCCGAATAATTTTAGGCGATCGGGGTTGGGGTTCCGGACCCACTCGGAAGGCGTGGGCTATAGCACACGGAAATAAGGGAATCGGGCAAAATTCTAGTTTTTTTTCCGTAAAATGCAAAACAATGAGGAACGGCCATGGTGGGGAGGTGACTATGGTTCCTTAGGTCGTATTTGATGGCTCCGAATAATTTTAGGCGATCGAGGTCTGAAGGCTCGGACCCACTCGGAAGGCATGGGCGCACACGAAAATATGGGAATCTAGCGAAATTCTAGTTTTTTGGCCGTAAAATGCAAAAGAACGAGGAACGGCCACGGCGGGGCAGTGACTATGGTTCCTTAGGTCGTATTCGATGGCTCGGAAAAAGTTTAGGCGATCGGGGTACGGGAGGGCCGGTCACACTGCGAAGGCGTGGGCTATAGCACACGAATATATGGGAATCGGGTGAAATTCTAATTTTTTGGCAGTAAAATACAAAAGAACGAGGAACGGCCATGGCGGGGCGGTGACTATGGTTCCTTAGGTCGTATTTGACATCCCCAAATAAATTTAGGCGATCGGGGTGCGGGGGCCCATACCCACTCGGAAGGCATCGCCTATAGCTCACGAAAATATGGGAACCGAGCGAAATTCTAGTTTTTTGGCCGTAAAATGCAAAATTACGAGGAACGGCCACGGCGGGGAGGAGACTATGGCTACTTAGGTCATATTTGATGGCCCAGAATAATTTTAAGCGATCGGGGTCCGGGGGTCCGGACCATATCGGAAGGCGTGGGCTATAGCACACGAAAATATGGGAATCACGCGGAATTTAGTTTTTTGGCCGTCAAAACAATGCGGAAAGGCCATGGCGGGGCGGTGACTATGGTTCCTTAGGTCGTATTTGATGGCCCCGAATAATTTTAGGCGATCGGGGTACGGGGTCCCGGACCCACTCGGAAGGCATGGGCTATAGGTCACGAAAATATAGGAATCGAGCAAAATTCTAGTTTTTTGGCCGTAAAATACAAAACAACGAGGAACGGCCACGGCGAGGCGGTGACAATTGTTCCTTAGGTCGTATTTGATGGCTCGGAAAAAGTTTAGGTGATCGGGGTACGGGGGGCCCGGTCCCACTCGGAAGGCGTGGGCTATAGCACACGAATATATGGGAATCGGGCTGAATTCTAGTTTTTTGCTGTAAAATGCAAAACAACGAGGAATGACCATAGCGGGGCGGTGACTATGGTTCCTTAGGTCGTATTTGATGGCCCCGAATAAATTTAGGCGATCGGGGTCCGGGGGCCCGGATCCACTCAAAAGGCATGGGCTATAGCACACGAAAATAAGGGAATCAGGCTAAATTCTAGTTTTTTGGCAGTAAAATGCAAAAAAATGATAAACAGCAACGGCGGGGCGGTGACTATGGTTCCTTAGGTCGTATTTGATGGCTCAAAATATTTTTAGGCAATTGGGGTACGGGGGGCCCGGTCCCACTCGGAAGGCGTGGGCTATAGCACACGAATATTTGGGAATGAGGCGGAATTCTAGTTTTTTGGCCGTAAAACGCAAAACAACGAGGAACGGCCATGGCGGGGAGGTGACTATGGTTCCATAGGTCGTATTTGATGGCCCAGAATAATTTTAGGCGATCGGGGTCCGGGGGCCCGGACCCACTCGGAAGGCATGGGCTATAGCACATGAAAATATGGGAATCGGGCAAAATTCTAGTTTTTTGCCGTAAAATGCAAAACAACGAGGAACAGCCATGGCTGGGCGGTGACTATGGTTCCTTAGGTCGTATTTGATAGCCCGAATAATTTTAGGCGATCGGGGTTCCGGACCCACTCGGAAGGCGTGGCCTATAGCACACGAAAATATGGGAATCGGGCAGAATTCTAGTTTTTTGGCCGTAAAATGCAAAACAACGAGGAACGGCCATGGCGTGGAGGTGACTATGGTTCCTTAGGTCGTATTTGATGGCCCCGAATAATTTTAGGCGATCGGGGTCCGATGGCCCGGACCCACTCAGAAAGCATGGGCGCAAACGAAAATATGGGAATCGGGCGAAATTCTAGTTTTTTGGCCGTAAAATGCAAAACAGCGAGGAACGGCCATGGCGGGGCGGTGACTATGGTTCCTTAGGTCGTATTCGATGGCTCGGAAAATGTTTAGGCGATCGGGGTCCGGGGTCCCCGACCCACTCGGAAGGCATGGGCTATATAGCACACGAAAATAAGGGAATCGGGCGAAATTCTAGTTTTTTGGAAGTAAAATTCAAAACCACGAGGAACGGCCATGGCTGCGCGGTGACTATGGTTCCTTAGGTCGTATTTGATGGCCCCGAATAAATTTAGGCGATCGGGGTCCGGGGGCCCGGACCCACTCAAAAGGCATGGGCTATAGCACACGAAAATAAGGGAATCATGCAAAATTCTAGTTTTTTGGCCGTAAAATGCAAAAAAATGATAAACGGAAACGGCGGGGTGGTGACTATGGTTCCTTAGGTCGTATTTGATGGTTCAAAATTTTTTTAGGCGATCGGGTTCCGGGGGGATCGGACCCACTCGGAAGGCGTGGGCTATGGCACACAAATATATGGGAATCGGGCGAAATTCTAGTTTTTTGGCCGTAAAATGCATAAAATTACGAGGAACGGCCATGGCGGGGAGGTTACTATGGTTCCTTAAGTCGTATTTGATGGCCCCAAATAATTTTAGGCGATCGGGGTCCAGGGTTCCGGACCCACTCGGAAGGCGTGGGCTATAGCACACGAAAATAAGGGAATCGGGCAGAATTCTAGTTTTTTTGCCGTAAAATGCAAAACAATGAGGAACAGCCATGGTGGGGAGGTGACTATAGTTCCTTAGGTCGTATTTGATGGCCCCGAATAATTTTAGGCGATCGGGGTCTGAAGGCCCGGACTCACTCGGAAGGCATGGGCGCACATGAAAATATGGGAATCTAGCGAAATTCTAGTTTTTTGGCCGTAAAATGCAAAAGAACGAGGAACGGCCACGGCGGGGCGGTGACTATGGTTCCTTAGGTCGTATTCGATGGCTCGGTAAAAGTATAGGCGATCGGGGTACGGGGGGGCCGGTCACACTCGGAAGGCGTGGGCTATAGCACACGAATATATGGGAATCGGGTAAAATTCTAATTTTTTGGCAGTAAAATACAAAAGAACGAGGAACAGCCATGGCGGGGCGGTGACTATGGTTCCTTAGGTCATATTTGACATCCCCAAATAAATTTAGGCGATCGGGGTGCGGGGGCCCATACCCACTCGGAAGGCATAGCCTATAGCTCACGAAAATATGGGAATCGAGCGAAATTCTAGTTTTTTGGCCGTAAAATGCAAAATTACGAGGAACGGCCATGGCGGGGAGGAGACTATGGCTACTTAGGTCGTATTTGATGGGCCAGAATAATTTTAGGCGATCGGGGTCCGGGGGTCCGGACCATCTCGGAAGGCGTGGGCTATAGCACACAAAAATATGGGAATCACTTGGAATTTTAGTTTTTTGGCCGTAAAACGCAAAACAATGAGGAAAGGCCATGGCGGGGCGGTGACTATGGTTCCTTAGGTCGTATTTGATGGCCCCGAAAAATTTAAGGCGATCGGGGTCCGGGGTCCCGGATCCACTCGGAAGGCATGGGCTATAGGTCACGAAAATATGGGAATCGAGCAAAATTCTAGTTTTTTGGCCGTAAAATACAAAACAACGAGGAACGGCCACGGCGAGGCGGTGACAATTGTTCCTTAGGTCGTATTTGATGGCTCGGAAAAAGTTTAGGTGATCGGGGTACGGGGGGCCCGGTCCCACTCGGAAGGCGTGGGCTATAGCACACGAATATATGGGAATCGGGCTGAATTCTAGTTTTTTTGCCGTAAAACGCAAAACAACGAGGAACGGCCATGGCGGGGCGGTGACTATGGTTCCTTAGGTCGTATTTGATGGCCCCGAATAAATTTAGGCGATCGGGGTCCGGGGGCCCGGACCCACTCAAAAGGCATGGGCTATAGCACACGAAAATAAGGGAATCAGGCTAAATTCTAGTTTTTTGGCAGTAAAATGCAAAAAAACGATAAACAGCAACGGCGGGGCGGTGACTATGGTTCCTTAGGTCGTATTTGATGGCTCAAAATATTTTTAGGCAATTGGGGTACGGTGGGCCCGGTCGCACTCGGAAGGCGTGGGCTATAGCACACGAATATTTGGGAATGAGGCGGAATTCTAGTTTTTTGGCCGTAAAACGCAAAACAACGAGGAACGGCCATGACGGGGAGGTGACTATGGTTCCATAGGTCGTATTTGATGGCCCAGAATAATTTTAGGCGATCGGGGTCCGGGGGCCCGGACCCACTCGGAAGGCATGGGCTATAGCACACGAAAATATGGGAATCAGGCAAAATTCTAGTTTTTTGCCGTAAAATGCAAAACAACGAGGAACAGCCAAGGCTGGGCGGTGACTATGGTTCCTTAGGTCGTATTTGATAGCCCGAATAATTTTAGGCGATCGGGGTCCGGGGTTACGGACCCACTCGGAAGGCGTGGGCTATAGCACACGAAAATATGGCAATCAGGCAGAATTCTAGTTTTTTGGCCGTAAAATGCAAAACAACGAGGAACGGCCATGGCGTGGAGGTGACTATGGTTCCTTAGGTCGTATCTGATGGCCCCGAATAATTATAGGCGATCAGGGTCCGAGGGCCCGGACCCACTCAGAAGGCATGGGCGCACACGAAAATATGGGAATCGGGCGAAATTCTAGTTTTTTGGCCGTAAAATGCAAAACAACGAGGAACGGCCATGGCGAGGCGGTGACTATGGTTCCTTAGGTCGTATTCGATGGCTCGGAAAAAGTTTAGGCGATCGGGGTCCGGGGTCCCCGACCCCCTTTGAAGGCATGGGCTATAGAGCACATGAAAATAAGGGAATCGGGCGAAATTCTAGTTTTTTGGAAGTAAAATGCAAAACCACGAGGAATGGTCATGGCTGCGTGTTGACTATGGTTCCTTAGGTCGTATTTGATGGCCCAGAATAATTTTATGCGATCGGGGCCCGGGGGGGCCCGGACTCACTCGGAAGGCATGGGCTATGGCATACGAATATATGGGAATCGGGCGGAATTCTCGTTTTTTGGCTGTAAAATGCAAAACAACGAGGAACGGCCATGGCGGGGCGATGACTATGGTTCCTTAGGTTTGTATTTGATAGCCCAGAAATATTTTAGGCGATCGGGGTCCGGGGGCCCGGAACTCACTCGGAAGGCGTGGGCTATAGCACAGGAAAATATGGGAATCAGGCGGAATTCTAGTTTTTTGGAAGTAAAATGCAAAACCATGAGGAACGGCCATGGCTGCACGGTGACTATGGTTCCTTAGGTCGTATTTGATGGCCCAGAATAATTTTATGCGATCGGGGCCCGGGGGGCCCGGACTCACTCGGAAGGCGTGGGCTATGGCACACGAATATATGGGAATCGGGCGGAATTCTCGTTTTTTGGCTGTAAAATGCAAAACAACGAGGAACGGCCATGGCAGGGCGATGACTATGGTTCTTTAAGTCGTATTTGATGGCCCAGAATAATTTGAGGCGATCGAGGTCCGGGGGCCCGGACCCTCTCGGAAGGCGTGGGCTATAGCACACGAAAATATGGGAATCAGGCGAAATTCTAGTTTTTTGGCCGTAAAATGCAAAACAACGAGGAACGGCCACGGCGGGGCGGTGACTATGGTTCCTTAGGTCGTATTTGATGACCCGGAATAATTTTAGGCGATCGGCACTCGGAGCTCGGTCCCACTCGGAAGGCGTGGGCTATAGCACACGAATATATGGGAATCGGGTGGAATTCTAGTTTTTTTGCCGTAAAACGCAAAACAACGAGGAACGGCCATGGCGGGGCAGTGACTATGGTTCCTTAGGTTGTATTTGATGTCCCCGAATAAATTTAGGCGATCGGGGTCCGGGTGCCCGGACCCACTTTAAAAGGTATGAGCAATAGCACACGAAAATAAGGGAATCGAGCGAAATTCTAGTTTTTTGGAAGTAAAATGCAAAACCACGAGGAACGGCCATAGCTGCGTAGTGACTATGGTTCCTTAGGTCGTATTTGATGGCCAAGAATAATTTTATGCGATCGGGGCCCGGGGGGCCCGGACTCACTCGGAAGGCGTGGGCTATGGCACACGAATATATGGGAATCAGGCGGAATTCTCATTTTTTGGCTGTAAAATGCAAAACAACGAGGAACGGCCATGGCGGGGCGATGACTATGGTTCCTTAAGTCGTATTTGATGGCCTGAATAATTTTAGGCGATCGGGGTCCGGGCGCCCTGACCTACTCGGAAGGCATGGGCTATAGTTCACGAAAATATGGAATGAGGCGAAATTCTAGTTTTTTGGCCGTAAAACGCAAAACAATGAGGAACGGCCATGGCGGGGCGATGACTATGGTTCCTTAGGTCGTATTTGATAACCCGTAAATATTTTAGGCGATCAGGGACCAGGAGGCCCGGAACCCACTAGGAAGACGTGGGTTATAGCACACGAATATATGGGAATCGGGCGGAATTCTATTTTTTCTCTGTCGTAAAACGCAAAACAACGAAGAACGGCTATGGCGAGGCGGTGACTATGGTTCCTTAGGTCGTATTTGATAGCTCAAAAATATTTTAGGAGATCGGGGTCTGGGGGATCCGGAACCCACTAGGAAGGCGTGGGCTATAGCACACGAATATATAGGAATCGGGCGGAATTTTACTTTTTTGGCTGTAAAACGCAAAAAAATGAGGAACGGCCATGGCAGGGCGGTGACTATGGTTCCTTAGGTCGTATTTGATGGCCCAGAATAATTTTAGGCGATCGGGGTCCGGGGGCCCAGACCCACTCGGAAGGCGTGGGCTATAGCACATGAAAATATAGGAATCGGGCGGAATTCTAGTTTTTTGGCCGTAAAACGCAAAACAATGAAGAACGGCCATGGCGGGGCGGTGACTATGGTTCCTTATGTCGTATTTGATAGCCCAGAAATATTTTAGGCGATCGGGGTCCGGGGGGTCCGGAACCCACTAGGAAGGCGTGGGCTAGCACACGAATATATGGGAATCGAGCGGAATTCTAGTTTTTTGCCCGCAAAATGCAAAACAACGAGGAACGGCGATGGCGGAGCGGTGACTATGGTACCTTAGGTCGTATTTGATGGCCCCGAATAATTTTAGGCGATCGGGGTCCGGGGGCCCGGACCCACTCGGAAGGCGTGGGCTATAGCTCACGAAAATATGGGAATCGAGCGAAATTCTTGTTTTTTGGCCGTAAAATGCAAAACAACGCGGAACGGTCACGACATGGTGGTGACTATGGTTCCTTAGGTCGTATTTGATGGTCCAGAATAATTTTAGGCAATCAAGGACCGGGGGCCCGGACCCACTCGGAAGGCGTGGGCTATAGCACACGAAAATATGGGAATCGGGTGGAATTCTAGTTTTTTGGCCGTAAAAACAAAACAACGAGGAACGGCCATGGCGGGGCGGTGATTATGGTTACTTAGGTCGTATTTGATAACCCAGAAATAATTTAAGGCGATCGGGGTCCGGGGGGCCCGGAACCCACTAGGAAGGCGTGGGCTATAACACACGAATATATGGGAATCAGGCGGAATTCTAGTTTTTTGGCCGTAAAATGCAAAACAACGAGGAACAGCCACGGCGGGTCGGTGACTTTAGTTCTTTAGGACGTATTTGATGGCTCGGAAAATGTTTAGGCGATCGTGGTATGGGGGCCGGTCCCACTCAGAAGGCGTGGGCTATAGCACACGAATATATGGGAATTGGGCAAAATTCTAGTTTTTTGGCCGTAAAATACAAAACAACAAGGAACAGCCACGGTGGGGCGGTGACTATGGCTCCTAAGGTCGTATTTGATGGCTCGGGAAAAGTTTAGGCGATCGGGGTACGAGGGGCCCGGACCCACTCGGAAGGCGTGGGCTATAGCACACGAAAATATGGGAATCGGGCGAAATTCTAGTTTTTTGGCCGTAAAACGCAAAACAATGAGGAACGGCCATGGCGGGGCGGTGACTATGGTTCCTTAGGTCGTATTTGAAAGCCCAAAAATATTTTAGGCGATCGCGGCCCGGGGGGACCGGAACCCGCTAGGAATGCGTGGGCTATAACACACAAATATATGGGAATCATGCGGAATTCTAGTTTTTTGGTCGTAAAACGCAAAACAACGAGGCGGTGCCTATGGTTCCTTAGTTTGTATTTGCTGGCCTAGAATAATTTTAGGCGATCGAGGTCCGGGGGCCCGGACCTGCTCGGAAAGCGTGGGCTATAGCATACGGGAATCAGGCGGAATTCTTGTTTTTTGGCCGTAAAACGCAAAACAACGGGGAACGGCCATGGCAGGGCGATGACTATGGTTCCTTAGGTCGTATTTGATGGCCCTGAATAATTTTTGGCGATCGGGGTCCGGGGGCCCAGACCCACTCGGAAGGCATGGGTGGGGCGGTGACTATGGTTCCTTAGGTCGTATTTGATGGCTCGGAATATTTTTAGGCGATCGGGGTATGGGGGGCCCGGTCCCACTCGGAAGGCGTGGGCTATAGCACACGAATATATGGGAATCAGGCGAAATTCTAGTTTTTTGGCCGTAAAACACAAAACAACGAGGAACGGTCATGGCAGGGCGGTGACTATGGTTCCTTAGGTCGTATTTGATAGCCCGAAAAATTTTTACGCGATCGGGGTTCGGGGGGCCCGGACCCACTAGGAAGGCGTGGGCTATATATAGCACACGAATATAGGGGAATCAGGCGGAATTCTATTTTTTGGCCGTAAAACGCAAAACAACGAGGAACGGCCATGGCGGGGCGGTGACTATGGTTCCTTAGTTCGTATTTGATAGCCCAGAATACTTTTAGGCGATCGGGATCCGGGGGCCCGGACCTACTAGGAAGGCGTAGGCTATAGCACACAAAAATATGGGAATCGGGCGGAATTCTAGTTTTTTGGTCGTAAATCGCAAAACAGCGAGGAACGGCCATGGTGGAGCGATGACTATGGTTCCTTAGGTCGTATTTGATGGCCCGGAATAATTTTAGGCGATCGGAGTCTGAGGGCCCGGACCCACTCGAAAGGCATGGGCTATAGCTCACGAAAATGTGGGAATCGAGCGAAATTCTAGTTTTTTGGCCGTAAAATGCAAAACAACGAGGAACGGCCACGGCGGGGCGGTGACTATGGTTCTTTAAGTCGTATTTGATGGCTCGGAAAAATTTTAGGCTATCGGGGTACGGGGGGCCCGGTCCCTCTCGGAAGGCGTGGGCTATAGCACACGAATATACGGGAATCGGGCGGAATTCTAGTTTTTTGGCCGTAAAATGCAAAACAACGAGGAACGGCCATGGTGGGGCGGTGACTATGGTTCCTTAGGTCATATTTGATAGCCCAGAAATATTTTAGGCGATCGGGGTTCGGGGTCTCGGAACCCACTAGGAAGGCATGGGCTATAGCACACGAATATATGGGAATCGGGCGGAATTTTAGTTTTTTGGCCGTAAATCGCAAAATAACGAGGAACGGCCATGGCGAGGCGGTAACTATGGTTCCTTAGGTCACATTTGATAGCCTGGAAAAATGTTAGGCGATCGGAGTCCGGGGGCCCGGACCCACTTGGAAGGCGTGGGCTATAGCACACGAATATCTGAGAATCGAGCGGTATTCTAGTTTTTTGGCCGTAAAACACAAAAGAACGAAGAACGGTCATGGCAGGGCGGTGACTGTGGTTCCTTAGGTCGTATTTGATAGTCCGAAAAAATTTTAAGCGATAGGGGTCCGGGGGGCCCGGACCCACTAGGAAGGCATGGGCTATATATAGCTCACGAATATATGGAAATCGGGCAGAATTCTAGTTTTTTGGTCGTAAAATGCAAATAAACGAGGAACAGCCATTGCGGGGCGGTGACTATGGTTCCTTAGGTCGTAGTTGATGGCCTGGAAAAATGTTAGGCAATCCGGTTTCGGAGGACCCGGGCCCTCTCGGAAGGCGTGCTCGCACATGAAAATATGGGAATAGGGCGAAAATATGAGAATAGGGCGAAAATATGGTAGGGCGGTGACTATGAATCCTTAGGACGTATTTGATGGCCCAAATAAATTTTAGGCAATCAGGGTCCGGGGGGCCCGGACCCACTCGGAAGACGTGGGCTTAGCACACGAAAATATGGGAATCTAGCGGAATTCTAGTTTTTTGGCTGTAAAACGCAAAACAACGAGGAACGGCCATGGTGGGGTGGTAACTATGGTTCCTTAGGTCGTATTTGATGGCCTAGAATAATTTTAGGCGATCGGGGTTCGGGGGCCCGAACCCACTCGGAAGGCGTGGGCTATAGCACACGAATATATGGGAATCAGGCGGAATTCTAGTTTTTTGGCCGTAAAACGCAAAAGAACGAGGAACGGCCTTCGTGGGGCTGTGACTATGGTTCCTTAGCTCGTATTTGATGGCCCAGAATAATTTTAGGCGATCGGGGTCCGGGGGCTCGAACCCACTCAGAAGGCATAGACTATAACACACGAAAATATGGGAATCGGGCGAAATTCTAATTTTTTTTGCCGGAAATGCAAAACAACGAGGAACGACCATGGCTGGGCGGTGACTATGGTTCCTTAGGTCGTATTTGATTGCCTGGAATAATTTTAGGCGATCGGGGTCCGTGTGGCCCGGACCCACTCGGAAGGCGTGGGCTATAGCACATGAATATATGGGAATTGGGCGGAATTCTAGTTTTTTGGCCGTATAATGCAAAAAACGAGGAACGGTCATGGAGGTGCGGTGACTATGGTTCCCTAGGTCGTATTTGATAGCCCGAAAATATTTTAGGCGATCTGGGTCCGGGGGCCCCGGAACCCACTAGGAAGGCGTGGGCTATAGCACACGAATATATGGGAATCGGGCGAAATTCTAGTTTTTTGGCAGTAAAACGCAAAACAATGAGGGACGGCCATGGCGGGGCGGTGACTAAAGTTCCTTAGGTTATATTTGATAGCCTGGAAAAATGTTAGGCAATCGGGGTTCGGGGGCTCGGACCCACTCGGAAGGCGTGGGCTAGCACACGAAAATATCGGAATCAGGCAAAATTCTAGATTTTTGGTCATAAAAAGCAAAACAATGAGGAACGGTCATGGCAGGGCGGTGACTATGGTTCCTTTGGTCGTATTTGATAGCCTGGAAAATTTTTAGGCGATCGAGGTTCGGGGGGCCCGGACCCACTAGGAAGGCGTGGGCTATATATAGCACACGAATATAGGGTAATCGGGAGGAATTCTAGTTTTTTGGCCGTAAAACGTAAAACAACGAGGAACGGCCATGGCGGGGCGGTGACTATGGTTTCTTAAGTCGTATTTGATGGCTCGGAAAATTTTTAGGCAATCGGGGTACGGGGGGCCCGGTCCCACTCGGAAGGCGTGGGCTATAGCACACGAATATATGGGAATCAGGCGGAATTCTAGTTTTTTGGCCGTAAAACGCAAAACAACGAGGAACGGCCATGTAGGGGAGGTGACTATGGTTCCTTAGGTCGTATTTGATGGCCCCGAATAATTTTAGGCGATCAGGGTCCGGGGGCCCGGACCCACTCGGAAGGCGTGGGCTATAGCACACGAAAATATGGGAATCGGGCAAAATTCTAGTTTTTTGGCAGTAAATGCAAAACAACGAGGAACGGCCACGGCTAGGCGGTGACTATGGTTCCTTAGGTCGTATTTGATTATACGGAATAATTTTAGGTAATCGTAGTCCGGGTGGCCCGACCCACTCGGAAGGCGTGGGCTATAACACACGAATATATGGGAATTGGGCGGAATTCTAGTTTTTTGGCCGTAAAACGCAAAAAATGAGGAACGGTCATGGAGGGGCGGTGACTATGGTTCCTTAGGTCGTATTTGATAGCCTGGAAATGTTTTAGGCGATCGGGGTCCGGGGGCCCGGAACCCACTAGGAAGGCGTGGGCTATAACATACGAATATTTGGGAATCGGGCGGAATTCTAGTTTTTTGGCCGTAAAATGCAAAACAACGAGGAACGGCCATGGCGGGGTTGTGACTATGGTTCCTTAGGTCGTATTTGATAGCCTGGAAAAATGTTAGAAAATCGGGGTCCAGGGGCTCGGACCCACTCGGAAGGCATGGGCTATAGCACATGAAAATATGGGAATCAGGCAAAATTCTAGTTTTTTGGTCGTAAAAAGAAAAATAACGAGGAACGGTCATGGTAGGGTGGTGACTATGGTTCCTTAGGTCGTATTTGATAGCCCAAAAAATTTTTAGGAGATCGGAGTCTGGGGGGCCGGACCCACTAGGAAGGCGTGGGCTATATATAGCATACGAAAATATGAGAATCGGGCGAAATTCTAGTTTTTTGGCTGCAAAGGCAAAATAACAAGGAATGACCACTACTGGGCGGTGACTATGGTTCCTTAGGTCATATTTGGTTATCCGAAATAATTTTAGGTGATCGGGGTCCGGGTGGCCCGACCCACTCGGACGGCGTGGGCTATAGCACACGAATATATGGGAATGGGGCGGAATTCAAGTTTTTTGGCCGTAAAATGCAAAAAACGAGGAACGGTCATGGAGGGGTGGTCACTATGGTTCCTTAGGTCGTAATTGATAGCCCGAAAATATTTTAGGCGATCAGGGTCCGGGGGGCCCCGAACCCACTAGGAAGGCGTGGGCTATAACACACGAATATTTGGAAATCGGGCGGAATTCTAGTATTTTGGCCGTAAAACGCAAACAAATGAGGAACGGCCATGGCGCGGCGGTGATTATGATTCCTTAGGTCGTATTTTATGGCCTGGAAAAATGTAAGGCAATCGGGGTCCAGGGGCTCGGACACACTTGGAAGGCATGGGCTATAGCACACGAAAATATGGGAATCGGGCAAAATTCTAGTTTTTTGGTCCTAAAAAGCAAAACAACGAGGAACGGTCATGGCAGGGCGGTGACTATGGTTCCTTAGGTCGAATTTGATAGCCCAAAAAAATTTTAGGTGATCGGGGTCTGGGGGGCCCGGACCCACTAGGAAGGAGTGGGCTATATATAGCACACGAATATATGGGAATCGGGCGTAATTTTAGTTTTTTGGCCGTAAAACGTAAAAAATGAGGAATGACCATGGCAGGGCGGTGACTATGGTTCCTTAGGTCGTATTTTATAGCCTGGAAAAATGTTAGGCAATCGGGGTCCAGGGGCTCGTACCCACTCGGAAGGCATGGGCTATAGCACATGAAAATATGGAAATCGGGCAAAATTCTAGTTTTTTGGTTGTAAAAAGCAAAACAACGATCAACGGTCATGGCAGGGCGGTGACTATGGTTCCTTAGGTCGTATTTGATAGCCCAGAAAATTTTTAGGAGATCGGGGTCTGGGGGGCCCGGACCCACTAGGAAGGCGTGGGCTATATATAGCACACGAATATATGGGAATCGGGCGGAATTCTAGTTTTTTGGCCGTAAAATGCAAAACAACAAGGAACGGCCATGGCGGGGTGGTGACTATGGTTCCTTAGTTCGTATTTGATGGCCTGAAAAAATGTAAGGCAATTCGGTTTCGGGGGACCCGGGCCCACTCGGAAGGCGTGGGCTAGAACACACAAAAATATGTGAATCGGGAGATGTCTAGTTTTTTGGTCATAAAAAGAAAAACAACGAGGAACGGTCATGGCGGGGAGTTGTCTATGGTTCCTTAGGACGTATTTGATGGCCCAAATTAATTTTAGGCGATCGGGGTCTGGGGGGACCGGACCCACTCGAAAGGCGTAGGCTCAGCACACGAAAATATGGGAATCGGGCAAAATTCTAGTTTTTTGGCCGTAAAACGCAAAACAATGAGAAACGACCATGGCGGGGCGGTGACTATGGTTCTTTAGGTCATATTTGATAGACCAGAAATACATTAGGAGATCGGGGTCTGAGGGGCCCGAAACCCACTAGGAAGGCGTGGGTTATAGCACACGAGTTTTTGGGAATCGAGCGGAATTCTAGTTTTTTGGCCGTAAAATGCAAAACAACAAGGAACGGCCATGGTGGGGCGGTGACTATAGTTCCTTAGGTCGTAATTTATAGCCTGGAAAAATGTTAGGTAATCGGGGTCCAGGGGATAGGACCCACTCGGAAGGCATGGGCTATAGTACACGAAATATGGGAATCGGGCAAAATTCTAGTTTTTTGGTTGTAAAAAGCAAAACAACGAGGAACGGTCGTAGCAGGGCGGTGACTATGGTTCCTTAGGTCTTTTTGGTATAGCCCAGAAAAAGTTTTTGGAGATCGGGGTCTAGGGGGCCCGGACCCACTAGGAAGGCGTGGGCTATATATAGCACGCGAATATATGGGAATCGGGCGGAATTCTTGTTTTTTGGTCGTAAAAAGCAAAACAACGAGGAACGGTCATGGCGGGGCGTTGACTATGGTTTCTTAGGACGTATTTGATGTCCCAAATACATTTTAGGCGATCGGGGTCCGGGGGGCCCGGACCCACTCGGAAGGCGTGGGCTAGGCACACGAAAATTTGTGAATCGTGCGGAATTCTAGTTTTTTTGCCGTAAAACGCAAAACAACGAGGAACGGCTAGGGTGGGCGGTGACTATGGTTCCTTATGTCATATTTGATGGCCCGGAATAATTTTAGGCGATCGGGGTTCGGGGTCCCGGACCCACTTGGAAGGCGTGGGCTATAGCACACGAATATATGGGAATCGGGCGGAATTCTAGTTTTTTTGCCGTAAAACACAAAACAACGAGGAACGGCCATGGTGGGGCGGTGACTATGGTTCCTTAGGTCGTATTTGATGGCCCAGAATAATTTTAGGCGATCGGGGTCCGGGGGCCCGGACCCACTCGGAAGGCGTGGGCTATAACTCACGAATATATGTGAATCAGGCGGAATTCTAGTTTTTTGGCCGTAAACCGCAAAAGAACGAGGAACGACCATGGCGGGGCAGTGACTATGGTTCCTTAGGTCATATTTGATGGCCCCGTATAATATTGGGCGAATGGGGGCCGGGGGCGCGGACCCACTCGGAAGGCAAGGGCTATAGCACACAAAAATATGGGAATCGGGCGAAATTCTAGTTTTTTGCCGTAAATGCAAAACAACGAGGAACGGCCACAGCTGGGCGGTGACTATGGTTCCTTAGGTCATATTTGATTGTACGGAATAATTTTAGGCGATCGAGGGCTGTGCGGCCCGGAGACACTAGGAAGGCGTGGGCTGTATCTAGCACACGAATATATGGGAATCGGGCAAAATTATAGTTTTTGGCCGTAAAATGCAAAACAACGAGGAACGGCCATGGGGGGCGGTGACTATGGTTCCTTAGGTCATATTTGATGGCCCAGAATAATTTTAGGCGATCGGGTTCCGGGGGCCCGGATCCACTCGGAAGGCGTGGGGTATAGCACACGAATATATGGGAATCGAGCGGAATTCTAGTTTTTAGGTCGTAAAAAGCATAACAACGAGGAACGGTCATGGCAGGGCGGTGACTATGGTTCCTTAGGATGCATTTAATGCCCACGAATAAATTTTAGGCGATCGGGGTCAGGGGGCCTGGACCCACTAGGAAGGCGTGGGCTATATATAGCACACGGATATATGGGAATCAGACGGAATTCTAGTTGTTTGGCCATAAAACGCAAAACAACGAGGAACGGCCATGGCAGGGCGGTGATTATAGTTCCTTAGGTCGTATTTGATGGCCTGGAAAAATGTTAGGCAATCCGGTTTCGGGGGACCCGGCCCCACTCGGAAGGCGTGGGCTAGAGCACAAGAAAATATGGGAATCGAGCGGACTTCTTATTTTTAGGTCGTAAAAAGCAAAACAACGAGAAACGGTCATGGCGGGACAGTGACTATGGTTCCTTAGGACGCATTTGATGGCCCAAATAAATTTTAGGTGATCGGGGTCCGGGGGGCCCGGACCCACTCGTAAGGCGTGGGCTTAGCACACGAAAATATGGGAATCAGGTAGAATTCTAGTTTTTTGGCCGTAAAACACAAAACAATGAGGAACGAACATGGTGGGGCGGTGACTATGGTTCCTTAGGTCATATTTGAAGGCCCAGAATAATTTTAGGCGATCGGGGTCCTAGGGCCCGGACCCACTCGGAAGGCGTGGGCTTAGCACACGAAAATATGAGAATCGGGCAAAATTCTAGTTTTTTGGTCGTAAAATGCAAAACAACAAGGAACGGACATGGTGGGGCGGTGACTATGGTTCCTTAGGTCATATTTGAAGGCACAGAATAATTTTAGGCGATTGGGGTCCTGGGGCCCGGACCCTCTCAGAAGACGTGGGCTATAGCACACGAATATATGGGAATCAGGCGGAATTCTAGTTTTTTGGCTGTAAAATGCAAAACAACGAGGAACGGCCACGGCTGGGTGGTGTCTATGGTTCCTTAGGTCATATTTGATGGCCCGGATTAATTTTAGGCGATCGGGTTCCGGGGGCCCGGACCCACTCGGAAGGAGTGGGCTATAGCACATGAATATTGGGAATCGGGCGGAATTCTATTTTTTTGGCCGTAAAATGCAAAACAATGAGGAACGGCCATGCCTGGGAGATGTCTATGGTTCCTTAGGTCGTATTTGATGGCCCAGAATAATTTTAGGCGATCGGGGTCTGGGGGGCCCGGACCCACTCGAAAGGCGGGGGCTATAGCACACGAATATTGGGAATCGGGCGGAATTCTAGTTTTTGGCCGTAAAACGCAAAACAACGAGGAACGGACATGGAGGGGCGGTGACTATGGTTCCTTAGGTCGTATTTGAAAGCTTGGAAAAATGATAGGCAATCGGGGTCCGGGGGCTCGGACCCACTCGGAAGGCATGGGCGATAGCACACGAAAATATGGGAATCGGGCAAAATTCTAGTTTTTTGTTCGTAAAAAGCAAAGCAACGAGTAACGGTCACGGCAGGGCGGTGACTATGGTTCCTTAGGTCGCATTTGATAGCCCGAAAAAATTTTAGGCGATCGGGGTCAGGGGGGCCTGGACCCACTAGGAAGGCGTGGGCTATATATAGCACACGAATATATGGGAATCGGACAGAATTCTAGATGTTTGGCCATAAAACGCAAAACAACGAGGAACAGCCATGGCGGGGCGGTGACTATGGTTCCTTAGGTCGTATTTGAAAGCCTGGAAAAATGTTAGGCAATCGGGGTCCGGGGGCTCGGACCCACTCGGAAGGCATGGGCGATAGCACACGAAAATATGGGAATCGGGCAAAATTCTAGTTTTTTGTTCGTAAAAAGCAAAACAACGAGGAACAGTCACGGCAGGGCGGTGACTATGGTTCCTTAAGTTGCATTTGATAGCCCGAAAAATTTTTAGGCGATCGGGGTCAGGGGGGCCTGGACCCACTAGGAAGGCGTGGGCTATATATAGCACACGGATATATGGGAATCGGCTGGAATTCTAGTTGTTTGGCCATAAAACGCAAAACAATGAGGAACGGCCATGGCGGGGCGGTGATTATGGTTCCTTAGGTCGTATTTGATGGCCTGGAAAAATGTTAGGCAATCCGGTTTCGGGGGACCCGGCCCCACTCGGAAGGCGTGGGCTAGAGCACAAGAAAATATGGGAATCGAGCGGAATTCTAGTTTTTAGGTCGTAAAAATCAAAACAACGAGGAACGGTCATGGCAGGACAGTGACTATGGTTCCTTAGGACGCATTTGATGGCCCAAATAAATTTTAGGTGATCGGGGTTCGGGGGGCCCGGACCCACTCGTAAGGCGTGGGCTTAGCACACGAAAATATGGGAATCAGGTAGAATTCTAGTTTTTTGGCCGTAAAACGCAAAACAACGAGGAACGGCCATGGCTGGGAGGTGTCTATGGTTCCTTAGGTCGTATTTGATGGCCCAGAATAATTTTAGGCAATTGGGTTCCGGGAGGCCCGGACCCACTCGGAAGGCGTGGGCTATAGCACACGAATATATGGGAATCGGGCGGAATTCTAGTTTTTTGGCCGTAAAATGCAAAACAACGAGGAACGGCCATGGAGGGGAGGTGTCTATGGTTCCTTAGGTCGTATTTGATGGCCCGAAATAATTTTAGGCGATCGGGGTCTGGGGGGCCCGGACCCACTCGGAAGGCGGGGGCTATTGCACACGAATATTGGGAATCGGGCGAAATTCTAGTTTTTTGGCCGTAAAATGCAAAACAACGAGGAACGGCCACAGCTGGGAGGTGTCTATGGTTCCTTAGGTCGTATTTGATGGCCTAGAATAATTTTAGGCGATCGGGGTCCGGGGGCCCGGACCCACTCGGAATGCGTGAGCTATAGCACACGAATATTGGGAATCGGGTGGAATTATAGTTTTTTGGCAGTAAAACGTGAAACAACGAGGAACGGCCATGGCGGGGCGGGGTCTATGGTTCCTTAGGTTGTATTTGATGGCCCCGAATAATTTTAGGCGATCGGGGTACGGGGGCCCGGACCCACTCGGAAGGCATGGGCTATTGCACATGAAAATATGGGAATCGGGCGAAATTCTAGTTTTTCGGCCGTAAAATGCAAAAGAACGAGGAACGGCCATGGCGGGGTGGTGACTATGGTTCCTTAGGTGGTATTTGATGTCCCCGAATAATTTTTGGCAATCGACGTCCGGGGGGCCGGACCCACTCGGAAGGCATGGGCTATAGATCACTAAAATATGGGAATCGAGCGAAATTCTAGTTTTTTGGCCATAAAATACAAAACAATGAGGAACGGCCATGGCGGGGCGGTGACTATGGTTCCTTAGGTCATATTTGATGGCCCTGAATAATTTTAGGCTATTGAGGTCCGGGGGCCCGGACCCACTCGGAAGGCGTGGGCTATAGCACACGAATATATGGGAATTGGGCGAATTTTTGTTTTTTGGCTGTAAAATGCAAAAAACAAGGAACGGTCATAGAGGGGCGGTGACTATGGTTCCTTAGGTCGTATTTGATAGCCCGGAAATATTTTAGGCGATCGGGGTCCGGGGGGCCCGGAACCCACTAGGAAGGCGTGGGCGCACATGAATATATGGGAATCGGGCAGAATTCTAGTTGTTTGGCCATAAAACGCAAAACAACGAGGAACGTCCATGGCGGGGCGGTGCCTATGGTTCCTTAGGTCGTATTTGATGGCTTGGAAAAATGTTAGGCAATCCAGTTTCGGGGGAGCCGGCCCCACTCGGAAGGCGTGGGCTATAGCACAAGAAAATATGGGAATCGAGCGGAATTCTAGTTTTTAGGTCGTAAAAAGCAAAACAACGAGGAATGGTCATGGCGGGGCGGTGACTATGGTTCCTTAGGACGCATTTAATGGCCCAAATAAATTTTAGGCGATCGGGGTCCGGGTGGCCCGGACCCACTCGTAAGGCGTGGGCTTAGCACAGGAAAATATGGGAATCGGGCAGAATTCTAGTTTTTTGGTCGTAAAACGCAAAACAATGAGGAACGGACATAGTGGGGCGGTGACTCTGGTTTCTTAGGTCATATTTGAGGCACAGAATAATTTTAGGCGATCGGGGTCCTGGGGCCCGGACCCTCTCAGAAGGCGTTGGCTATAGCACACGAATATATGAGATTCGGGCGGAATTCTAGTTTTTTGGCCGTAAAATGCAAAACAACGAGGAACGGCCACGGCTGGGTGGTGTCTATGGTTCCTTAGGTCATATTTGATTGCCTGGAATAATTTTAGGCGATCGGGTTCCGGGGGCCCGGACCCACTCAGAAGGAGTGGGCTATAGCATATGAATATTGGGAATCGGGCGGAATTCTATTTTTTTGGCCGTAAAATGCAAAACAACGAGGAACGGCCATGGCTGGGAGGTGTCTATGGTTCCTTAGGTCGTATTTGATGGCCCGGAATAATTTTAGGCGATCGGGGTCTGGGGGCCCGGACCCACTCGGAAGGCGGGGGCTATAGCACACGAATATTGGGAATCGGGCGGAATTCTAGTTTTTTGGCCGTAAAATGCAAAACAACGAGGAACGGCCACGGCTGGGAGGTGTCTATGGTTCCTTAGGTCGTATTTGATGGCCCGGAATAATTTTAGGCGATCGGGGTCCGGGGGCCCCGGACCCACTCGGAAGGCGTGGGCTATAGCACACGAATATTGGGAATCGGGCGGAATTCTAGTTTTTTGGCCGTAAAACGCGAAACAACGAGGAACGGCCATGGCGGGGCGGGGACTATGGTTCCTTAGGTTGTATTTGATGGCCCCGAATAATTTTAGGCGATCGGGGTCCGGGGGCCCGGACCCACTCGGAAGGCATGGGCTATTGCACATGAAAATATGGGAATCGGGAGAAATTCTAGTTTTTTGGCCGTAAAATGCAAAACAACGAGGAACAGCCACGGCTGGGCTGTGACTATGGTTCCTTAGGTCGTATTTGATACACCAAAAATATTTTAGGCGATCGGTGTCCCGGGGGCTTAGAACCCACTAGCAAGGCGTGGGCTATAGCACACGAATATATGGGAATCGGGCGGAATTCTAATTTTTTGGCCGTAAAATGCAAAATAACGAGGAACGGCCATGGCAGGGTGATGACCAAGGTTCCTTAGGTCGTATTTGATGGCCCAGAATAATTTTAGGCAATCGGGGTCCGGGGTCCCGTACCCACTCGGAAAGCGTGGGCTAGCCCATGAAAATACGGGAATCAAGCGAAATTCTAGTTTTTTGACCGTAAAAAGCAAAAGAACGAGGAACGGCCATGGCGGTGACTATGGTTCCTTAGGTTGTATTTGATGGCCCCGAATAATTTTAGGCAATCGGGGTCCGGGGGCCCGGACCCACTCGGAAGGCATGGGCTATTGCACATGAAAATATGGGAATCGGGAGAAATTCTAGTTTTTTGGCCGTAAAATGCAAAACAACGAGGAACAGCCGCGGCTGGGCTGTGACTATGGTTCCTTAGGTCGTATTTGATGGCCCGGAATAATTTTAGGGGATCGGGTTCCGGGTGCCCGGACCCACTCGGAAGGAGTGGGCTATAGCACATGAATATTGGGAATCGGGCAGAATTCTAGTTTTTTGGCCGTAAAACGCGAAACAACGAGGAACGGCCATGGCGGGGCGGGGACTATGGTTCCTTAGGTTGTATTTGATGGCCCCGAATAATTTTAGGCGATCGGGGTCCGGGGGCCCGGACCCACTCGGAAGGCATGGGCTATTGCACATGAAAATATAGGAATCGGGAGAAATTCTAGTATTTTGGCCATAAAATGCAAAACAATGAGGAACAGCCGCAGCTGGGCTGTGACTATGGTTCCTTAGGTCGTATTTGATAGACCAAAAATATTTTAGGCGATCGGGGTCCGGGGGGCCCGGAACCCACTAGCAAGGCGTGGGCAATAGCACACGGATATATGGGAATCAGGCGGAATTCTAGTTGTTTGGCCATAAAATGCAAAACAACGAGGAACGGCCATGGCGGGGCAGTGACTATGGTTCCTTAGGTCGTATTTGATGGCCTGGAAAAATGTTAGGCGATCCGGTTTCGGGGGACCCGGCCCCACTCGGAAGGCGTGGGCTAGAGCACAAGAAAATATGGGAATCGAGCGGAATTCTAGTTTTTAGGTCGTAAAAAGCAAAACAACGAGGAACGGTCATGGCGGGACGGTGACTATGGTTCCTTAGGACGCATTTGATGGCCCAAATAAATGTTAGGTGATCGGGGTCCGGGGGGCCCGGACCCACTCGTAAGGGGTGGGCTTAGCACACGAAAATATGGGAATCGGGCAGAATTCTAGTTTTTTGGCCGTAAAACGGAAAACAACAAGGAACAGACATGGTGGGGCGGTGACTATGGTTCCTTAGGTCATATTTGAAGGCCCAGAATAATTTTAGGCGATCGGGGTCCTAGGGCCCGGACCCACTCGGAAGGCGTGGGGTATAGCACACGAATATATGGGAATCGGGCGGAATTCTAGTTCTTTGGCCGTAAAATGCAAAACAACGAGGAACGGCCATGGCGGGGCGGTGACTATGGTTCCTTAGGTTGTATTTGATGGCCTCGAATAATTTTAGGCGATCGGGGTCCGGGGGCCCGGACACACTCAGAAGGCATGGGCTATAACACACGAAAATATAGGAATCGGGCGAAATTCTAGTTTTTTGGCCGTAAATGCAAAACAACGAGGAACGGCCATGGCTGGGCGGTGACTTTGGTTCCTTAGGCCGTATTTGATTGCCCGGAATAATTTTAGGCGATCGGCGTCCGGGTGGCCCGGACCCACTCGGAAGGCGTGGGCTATAGCACACGAATATATGGGAATTGGGCGGAATTCTTATTTTTTGGCCATAAAATGCAAAAATCGAGGAACGGTCATGGAGTGGAGGTGACTATGGTTCATTATGTCGTATTTGATAGCCCAGAAATATTTTAGGAGATCGGGGTCCGTGGGGCCCGGAACCCACTAGGAAGGCGTGGGCGCACACGAATATATGGGAATCGGGCGGAATTCTAGTGTTTGGCCGTAAAACGCAAAACAACGAAGAACGGCCATTGCGGGGCGGTGACTATGGTTCCTTAGGTCGTATTTGAAAGCCTGGAAAAATGTTAGGCAATTGGGGTCCGGGGGCTCGGACCCACTGGAAGGCATGGGCGATAGCACACGAAAATATGGGAATCGGGCAAAATTCTAGTTTTTTGTTCGTAAAAAGCAAAACAATGAGGAACGGTCACGGCAGGGCGGTGACTATGGATCCTTAGGTCGCATTTGATAGCCCAAAAAACTTTTAGGCGATCGGGGTCAGGGGGCCTGGACCCACTAGGAAGGCGTGGGCTATATATAGCACACGGATATATGGAAATCGGGCGGAATTCTAGTTGTTTGGCCATAAAACGCAAAACAACGAGGAACGGCCATGGCGGGGCGGTGACTATGGTTCCTTAGGTCGTATTTGATGGCCTGGAAAAATGTTAGGCAATCCGGTTTCGGGGGACCCGGCCCCACTCGGAAGGCGTGGGCTAGAGCACAAGAAAATATGGGAATCGAGTGGAATTCTAGTTTTTAGGTCGTAAAACGCAAAACAACCATAGACACCTCCCAGCCATGGCAGGACGGTGACTATGGTTCCTTAGGACGCATTTGATGGCCCAAATAAATTTTAGGTGATCGGGGTCCGGGGGCCCGGACCCACTCGTAAGGCGTGGGCTTAGCACTCGAAAATATGGGAATCAGGTAGAATTCTAGTTTTTTGGCCGTAAAACGCAAAACAACGAGGAACGGACATGGTGGGGCGGTGACTATGGTTCCTTAGGTCATATTTGAAGGCCAGAATAATTTTAGGCGATCGGGTTCCTAGGGCCCGGACCCACTCGAAAGGCGTGGGCTATAGCACACGAATATATGGGAATCGGGTGAAATTCTAGTTTTTGGCCGTAAAATGCAAAACAACGAGGAACGGCCATGGATGGGAGGTGTCTATGGTTCCTTAGGTCATATTTGATGGCCCGGAATAATTTTAGGCGATCGGGGTCCGGGGGACCCGGACCCACTCGGAAGGCGGGGGCTATAGCACACGAATATTGGGAATCGGGCGGAATTCTAGTTTTTTGGCCATAAAATGCAAAACAATGAGGAACGGCCATGGCTGGGAGGTGTCTATGGTTCCTTAGGTCGTATTTGATGGCCCGGAATAATTGTAGGCGATCGGGGTCCGGGGGGCCCGGACCCACTCGGAAGGCGTGGGCTATAGCACACGAATATTGGGAATCGGGCGAAATTTTAGTTTTTTGGCCGTAAAACGCGAAACAATGAGGAACGGCCATGGCGAGGCGGGGACTATGGTTCCTTAGGTTGTATTTGATGGCCCCGAATAATTTTAGGCGATCGGGGTCCGGGGGCCCGGACCCACTCGGAAGGCATGGGCTATTGCACATGAAAATATGGGAATCGGGCGAAATTCTAGTTTTTCGGCCGTAAAATGCAAAAGAACGAGGAACGGCCATAGCGGGGCGGTGACTATGGTTCCTTAGGTGGTATTTGATGGCCCCGAATAATTTTAGGCAATCGGCGTCCGGAGGCCCGGACCCACTCGGAAGGCATGGGCTATAGATCACTAAAATATGGGAATCGAGCGAAATTCTAGTTTTTTGGCCATAAAATGCAAAACAATGAGGAACGGCCATGGCGGGGCGGTGACTATGGTTCCTTAGGTCATATTTGATGGCCCTGAATAATTTTAGGCGATCGGGGTCCGGGGGCCCGGACCCACTCGGAAGGCGTGGGCTATAGCACACGAATATATGGGAATTGGGCGGAATTTTTGTTTTTTGGCTGTAAAATGCAAAAAAATGAGGAACGGCCATGGAGGGGCGGTGACTATGCTTCCTTAGATCTTATTTGATAGCCCAGAAATATTTTAGGCGATCGGGGTCCGGGGGGCCCGGAACCCACTAGGAAGGCGTGGGCGCACATGAATATATGGGAATCGGGCAGAATTCTAGTTGTTTGGCCATAAAACGCAAAACAACGAGGAACGTCCATGGCGGGGCGGTGCCTATGGTTCCTTAGGTCGTATTTGATGGCTTGGAAAAATGTTAGGCAATCCAGTTTCGGGGGAGCCGGCCCCACTCGGAAGGCGTGGGCTATAGCACAAGAAAATATGGGAATCGAGCGGAATTCTAGTTTTTAGGTCGTAAAAAGCAAAACAACGAGGAACGGTCATGGCGGGGCGGTGACTATGGTTCCTTAGGACGCATTTGATGGCCCAAATAAATTTTAGGCGATCGGGGTCCGGGGGGCCCGGACCCACTCGTAAGGCGTGGGCTTAACACACAAAAATATGGGAATCGGGCAGAATTCTAGTTTTTTGGCCGTAAAACTCAAAACAACGAGGAACGGCCATGGCTGCGCGGTGACTATGGTTCCTTAGGTCATATTTGAAGGCCCAGAATAATTTTAGGTGATCGGGGTCTGGGGGTCCCGGACCCACTCGTAAGGCGTGGGCTTAGCACACGAAAATATGGGAATCAGGTAGAATTCTAGTTTTTTGGCCGTAAAACGCAAAATAACGAGGAACGGACATGGTGGGGCGGTGACTATGGTTCCTTAGGTCATATTTGAAGGCCAGAATAATTTTAGGCGATCGGGGTCCTAGGGCCCGGACCCACTCGAAAGGCGTGGGCTATAGCACACGAATATTTGGGAATCGGGCGAAATTTTAGTTTTTGGCCGTAAAATGCAAAACAACGAGGAACGGCCATGGATGGGAGGTGTCTATGGTTCCTTAGGTCGTATTTGATGGTCCGGAATAATTTTAGGCGATCGGGGTCCGGGGGACCCGGACCCACTCGGAAGGCTTGGGCTATAGCACACGAATATTGGGAATCGGGCGGAATTCTAGTTTTTTGGCCGTAAAATGCAAAACAACGAGGAACGGCCACGATTGGGAGGTTTCTATGGTTTCTTAGGTCGTTATTTGATGACCCGGAATAATTTTAGGCGATCGGGGTCCGGGGGGCCCAGATCCACTCGGAAGGCGTGGGCTATAGCACACGAATATTGGGAATCGGGAGAAATTCTATTTTTTTGGCCGTAAAATGCAAAACAACGAAGAACGGCCACGGCTGGGCGGTGACTATGGTTCCTTAGGTTGTATTTGATGGCCCGGAACAATTTTAGGCGATCGGGGTCCGGGGGGCCCAGATCCACTCGGAAGGCATGGACTATGGCACATGAATATATGGGAATAGGGCGGAATTCTAGTTTTTTGGTCGTAAAATGCAAAACTACGAGGAACGGCCATGGCGGGGCAGTGACTCTGCTTCCTTAGGTCGTATTTGATAGCCCGAAAATATTTTAGGCGATCGGGATCTGGGGGGCCCGGAACCCAGTAGGAAGGCGTGGGCTATAACACACGAATATATGGGAATCAGGCGGAATTCTAATTTTTTTGCGGTAAAACACAAAACGACGAGGAACGGCCATGGCGGGGCGGTGAATATGGTTCCTTAGGTCGTATGTGATGTTCCAGAATAATTTTAGGCGATCAGGGTCCGGGGGCCCGGAACCACTCGGAAGGCGTGGGGCACACGAATATTTGGGCATCGGGCGGAATTCTAGTTGTTTTGCCGTAAAACGCAAAACAATGAGGAACGGCCATGGCGGGGCGGTGAATATGGTTTCTTAGGTCGTATGTGATGGTCCAGAATAAATTTAGGCGATCAGGGTCCGGGGGCCCGGAACCACTCGGAAGGCGTGGGGCACCCGAAAATATGGGAATCGAGCGGAATTCTAGTTTTTTGGCCGTAAAATGCAAAAGAATGAGGAACGGCCATGGCGTGGCGGTGACTATGGTTCCTTAGGTCATATTTGATGGCTCCGAATAATTTTAGGCGATCGGGGTCCGGGGGTGCCGACCCACTCGGAAGGCATGGGCTATAGCTCACAAAAATATGGGAATCGAGCAAAATTCTAGTTTTTTGGCCGTAAATTGCAAAACAACGAGGAACGGCCATGGCGGGGCGGTGACTATGGTTCCTTATGTCATATTTGATGGCCCAGAATAATTTTAGATGATCGGGGTCCGGGGGCCCGGGCCCACTCGAAAGGCGTGGGCTATAGTACACGAATATATGGGAATCGGGCGGAATTCTAGTTTTTTGGCCGTAAAATGCAAAACAACGAGGAACGGCCATGGCGGGGAGGTGACTATGGTTCCTTAGGTCGTATTTGATGGCCCCAAATAATTTTAGGCGATCAGGGTCCGAGAGCCCGGACCAACTCGGAAAGCATGGGCACACACGAAAATATGGGAATCGGGCGAAATTCTAGTTTTTTGGCCGTAAAATGCAAAACAATGAGGAACGGCCATGGCAGGGCAGTGACTATGGTTCCTTAGGTCGTATTCGATGGCTTGGAAAAAGTTTAGGCGATCGGGGTCCGGGGTCCCCGACCCACTCAGAAGGCATGGGCTATATAGCACACGAAAATAAGGGAATCAGGCGAAATTCTAGTTTTTTGGAAGTAAAATGCAAAACCACGAGGAACGGCCATGGTTGCGCGGTGACTATGGTTCCTTAGGTCGTATTTGATGGCCAAGAATAATTTTATGTGATCGGGGCCAGGGGGGGCGGACTCACTCGGAAGGCGTAGGCTATGGCACACGAATATATGGGAATCGGGCGGAATTCTAGTTTTTTGGTCGTAAAACGCAAAACAACGAGGAAAGGCCATGGCGGGGCAGTGACTATGGTTCCTTAAGTCATATTTGATAGCCCGGAAATATTTTAGGCGATCGGGGTCTGGGGGGCCGGAACCCACTAGCAAGGCGTGGGCTATAGCACACGAATATTGGGAATCGGGCGGAATTCTAGTTTTTTAGCCGTAAAACGCAAAATAACGAGGAACGGCCATGGCGGGGCGGGGATTATGGTTCCTTAGGTTGTATTTGATGGCCCCGAATAATTTTAGGCGATCGGGGTCCGGGGGCCCGGACCCACTCGAAAGGCATGGGCTACTGCACATGAAAATATGGGAATCGAGCGAAATTCTAGTTTTTCGGCCGTAAAATGCAAATCAACGAGGAGCAACCACGGCTGGGCGGTGACTATGGTTCCTTAGGTCATATTTGATGGCCCGGATTAATTTTGGGCGATCGGCGTCCGGGGGGCCCGGACCCACTCGGAAGGCATGGGCTACGGCACACGAATATATGGGAATCGGGCGAAATTCTAGTTTTTTGGCCGTAAAATGCAAAACAACGAGGAACGGCCCTGACGGGGCGGTGACTATGGTTCCTTAGGTCGTATTTGATAGCCCAAAAATATTTTAGACGATCGGGGTTCGGGGGGCCCGGAACCCACTAGCAAGGCGTGGGCTATAACACACAAATATATGGGAATCGGGCAGAATTCTAAATTTTTGGCCGTAAAACGCAAAACAACGAGGAACGGTCATGGCAGGGCGGTGACTATGGTTCCTTAGGTCATATTTGATGGCCCAGAATAATTTTACGCAATCTGGGTCCGGGGGTTCCGTACCCACTCGGAAGGCGTGGGCTAGCCCATGAAAATACGGGAATCGAGCGGAATTCTAGTTTTTTAGCCGTAAAATGCAAAAGAACGAGGAACGGCCATGGCGGGGCGGTGACTATGGTTCCTTAGGTGGTATTTGATGGCCCCGAATAATTTTAGGCAATCGGCGTCCGGGGGCCCGGACCCACTCTGAAGGCATGGGCTATAGATCACTAAAATATGGGAATCGAGCGAAATTCTAGTTTTTTGGCCATAAAATGTAAAACAATGAGGAACGGCCATGGCAGGGCGGTGACTATGGTTCCTTAGGTCATATTTGATGGCCCTGAATAATTTTAGGCGATCGGGGTCCGGGGGCCCGGACCCACTCGGAAGGCGTGGGCTATAGCACACGAATATATGGGAATCGGGCAAAATTCTAGTTGTTTGGCCGTAAATGCAAAATAACGAGGAACGGCCATGGCTGGGCGGTGACTATTGTTCCTTATGTCATATTTGATTGCCCGAAATAATTTTAGGCGATCGGGGCTCGGGTGGCCCGGACCCACTCGGAAGGCGTGGGCTATAGCACACGAATATATGGGAATTGGGCGGAATTTTTGTTTTTTGGCTGTAAAATGCATAAAACGAGGAACGGTCATGAAGGGGCGGTGACTATGGTTCCTTAGGTCGTATTTGATAGCCCGGAAATATTTTAGTCGATCGGGGTCCGGGGGACCCGGAACCCACTAGGAAGGCGTGGGCGCACATGAATATATGGGAATCAGACGGAATTCTAGTTTTTTGGCCGTAAAACACAAAACAACGAGGAACGGTCATGGCGGGGTGGTGACCATGGTTCCTTAGGTTGTATTTGAAAGCCCGAAAAAATGTTAGGCAATAGGGGTACGGGGGCTCGGACCCACTCGGAAGGCATGGGCGATAGCACACGAAAATATGGGAATCGGGCAAAATTCTAGTTTTTTGGTCGTAAAAAGCAAAACAACGAGGAACGGTCACGGTAGGGCAGTGACTATGGTTACTTAGGTCGCATTTGATAGCCCGAAAATATTTTAGGCGATCGGGGTCAGGGGGGCCTGGACCCACTAGGAAGGCGTGGGCTATATATAGCACACGAATATATGGGAATCAGGCAGAATTCTAGTTTTTTGGCCATAAAACGCAAAACAATGAGGAACGTCCATGGCGGGGTGGTGCCTATGGTTCCTTAGGTCGTATTTGATGGCCTGGAAAAATGTTAGGCAATCCAGTTTTGGGGGAGCCGGCCCCACTCGGAAGGCTTGGGCTAGAGCACAAGAAAATATGGGAATCGAGCGGAATTCTAGTTTTTAGGTCGTAAAAAGAAAAACAACGAGGAACGGTCATGGCGGGGCGGTGACTATGGTTCCTTAGGACGCATTTGATGGCCCAAATAAATTTTAGGCGATCGGGGTCCGGGGGGCCCGGACCCACTCGTAAGGCGTGGGCTTAACACACGAAAATATGGGAATCGGGCGGAATTCTAGTTTTTTGGCCGTAAAATGCAAAACAACGAGGAACGGACATGGTGGGACGGTGACTATGTTCCTTAGGTCATATTTTAAGGCCCAGAATAATTTTAGGCGATCGGGGGCCTGGGGCCCGGACCCACTCGGAAGGCGTGGACTATAGCACACGAATATATGGGAATCGAGCGGAATTCTAGTTTTTTGGCCGTAAAATGCAAAACAACGAGGAACGGCCACGACTGGGAGGTTTCTATGGTTCCTTATGTCGTTATTTGATGGCCCGGAATAATTTTAGGCGATCGGGGTCCGGGAGGCCCGGATCCACTCGGAAGGCGTGGGCTATAGCACACGAATATTGGGAATCGGGCGAAATTCTAGTTTATTGGCCGTAAAATGCAAAACAACGAGGAACGGCCACGGCTGGGCGGTGACTATGGTTCCTTAGGTCGTATTTGATGGCCCGGGACAATTTTAGGCGATCGGGGTCATGGGGGCTCGGACCCACTCGGAAGGCATGGACTATGGCACACGAATATATGGGAATAGGGAGGAATTCTAGTTTTTTTGTCGTAAAACGCAAAAGAACGTGGAACGGCCATGGCGGGGCAGTGACTCTGCTTCCTTAGGTCGTATTTAATAGCCCGAAAATATTTTAGGCGATCGGGATCTGGGGGGCCCGGAACCCACTAGGAAGGCGTGGGCTATAGCACACGAATATATGGGAATCGGGCGGAATTCTAGTTTTTTTGCCGTAAAACGCAAAACAACGAGGAACGGCCATGGCGGGGCGATGAATATGGTTCCTTAGGTCGTATGTGATGGTCCGGAAATATTTTAGGCGATCGGGGTCCGGGGGACCCGGAACCCACTAGGAAGGCGTGGGCGCACATGAATATATGGGAATCAGACGGAATTCTAGTTTTTTGGCCGTAAAACACAAAACAACGAGGAACGGTCATGGCGGGGTGGTGACCATGGTTCCTTAGGTTGTATTTGAAAGCCCGAAAAAATGTTAGGCAATAGGGGTACGGGGGCTCGGACCCACTCGGAAGGCATGGGCGATAGCACACGAAAATATGGGAATCGGGCAAAATTCTAGTTTTTTGGTCGTAAAAAGCAAAACAACGAGGAACGGTCACGGTAGGGCAGTGACTATGGTTACTTAGGTCGCATTTGATAGCCCGAAAATATTTTAGGCGATCGGGGTCAGGGGGGCCTGGACCCACTAGGAAGGCGTGGGCTATATATATCACACGAATATATGGGAATCAGGCAGAATTCTAGTTGTTTGGCTATAAAACGCAAAACAACGAGGAACGTCCATGGCGGGGTGGTGCCTATGGTTCCTTAGGTCGTATTAGATGGCCTGGAAAAATGTTAGGCAATCCAGTTTTGGGGGAGCTGGCCCCACTCGGAAGGCTTGGGCTAGAGCACAAGAAAATATGGGAATCGAGCGGAATTCTAGTTTTTAGGTCGTAAAAAGAAAAACAACGAGGAACAGTCATGGCGGGGCGGTGACTATGGTTCCTTAGGACGCATTTGATGGCCCAAATAAATTTTAGGCGATCGGGGTCCGGGGGGCCCGGACCCACTCGTAAGGCGTGGGCTTAGCACACGAAAATATGGGAATCGGGCGAAATTCTAGTTTTTTGGCCGTAAAATGCAAAACAACGAGGAACGGACATGGTGGGACGGTGACTATGTTCCTTAGGTCATATTTTAAGGCCCAGAATAATTTTAGGCGATCGAGGGCCTGGGGCCCGGACCCACTCGGAAGGCGTGGACTATAGCACACGAATATATGGGAATCGAGCGGAATTTTAGTTTTTTGGCCGTAAAATGCAAAATAACGAGGAACGGCCACGACTGGGAGGTTTCTATGGTTCCTTATGTCGTTATTTGATGGCCCGGAATAATTTTAGGCGATCGGGGTCCGGGAGGCCCGGATCCACTCGGAAGGCGTGGGCTATAGCACACGAATATTGGGAATCGAGCGAAATTCTAGTTTATTGGCCGTAAAATGCAAAACAACGAGGAACGGCCACGGCTGGGCGGTGACTATGGTTCCTTAGGTCGTATTTGATGGCCCGTGACAATTTTAGGCGATCGGGGTCATGGGGGCTCGGACCCACTCGGAAGGCATGGACTATGGCACACGAATATATGGGAATAGGGAGGAATTCTAGTTTTTTGGTCGTAAAACGCAAAAGAACGTGGAACGGCCATGGCGGGGCAGTGACTCTGCTTCCTTAGGTCGTATTTAATAGCCCGAAAATATTTTAGGCGATCGGGATCTGGGGGGCCCGGAACCCACTAGGAAGGCGTGGGCTATAGCACACGAATATATGGGAATCGGGCGGAATTCTAGTTTTTTTGCCGTAAAACGCAAAACAACGAGGAACGGCCATGGCGGGGCGGTGAATATGGTTCCTTAGGTCGTATGTGATGGTCCAGAATAATTTTAGGCGATCAGGGTCCAGGGGACCGAAACCACTCGGAAGGCGTGGGGCACACAAAAATATGGGAATCGAGTGAAATTCTAGTTTTTTGGCCGTAAAATGCAAAAGAATGAGGAACGGTCATGGCGTGGCGGTGACTATGGTTCCTTAGGTCATATTTGATGGCTCCGAATAATTTTAGGCGAACGGGGTCCGGGGGTGCCGACCCACTCGGAAGGCATGGGCTATAGCTCACAAAAATATGGGAATCGAGCGAAATTCTAGTTTTTTGGCCGTAAATTGCAAAACAACGAGGAACGGCCACGGCGGGGCGGTGACTATGGTTCCTTATGTCATATTTTATGGCCCAGAATAATTTTAGGCGATCGGGGTTCGGGGGCCCGGGCCCACTCGAAAGGCGTGGGCTATAGCACACGAATATATGGGAATCGGGCGGAATTCTAGTTTTTGGCCGGAAAATGCAAAACAACGAGGAACGGCCATGGCGGGGAGGTGACTACGGTTTCTTAGGTCGTATTTGATGGCCCCGAATAATTTTAGGCGATCAGGGTCCGAGGGCCCGGACCCACTCGGAAGGCATGGGCGCACACGAAAATATGGGAATCGGGCGAAATTCTAGTTTTTTGGCCGTAAAATGCAAAACAACGAGGAACGGCCATGGCGGGGCGGTGACTATGGTTTCTTAGGTCGTATTCGATGGCTCGAAAAAAGTTTAGGTGATCGGGGTCCGGGTTCCCCGACCCACTCGGAAGGCATGGGCTATATAGCACACGAAAATAAGGGAATCGGGCGAATTTCTAGTTTTTTGGAAGTAAAATGCAAAACCACGAGGAACGGCCATGGCTGCGCGGTGACGATGGTTCCTTAGGTCGTATTTGATGGCCCAGAATAATTTTATGCGATCGGGGCCTGGGGGGGCCCGGACTCACTCGGAAGGCGTGGGCTATGGCACACGAATATATGGGAATCGGGCAGAATTCTAATGATTTGGTCGTAAAACGCAAAACAACGAGGAAAGGCCATGGCGGGGCGGTGAGTATGGTTCCTTAAGTCATTTGATAGCCCGGAATTATTTTAGGTGATCGGGGTCTGGGGGGCGGGAACCCACTAGGAAGGCGTGGGCTGTAGCATACTAATAAATGGGAATCGGGCGGAATTCTAGTGTTTTGGCCGTAAAACACAAAACAATGAGAAATGTCCATGGCGGGATGGTGACTATGGTTCCTTAGGTCATATTTTATGGCCCAGTATAATTTTAGGCGATCAGAGTCCGGGGGCCCGGACCCACTCGGAAGGCGTGGGGCACACGAAAATATGGGAATCGATCGAAATTCTAGTTTTTTGGGCGTAAAACACAAAAGAATGAGGAACGGCCATGGCGGGGCAGTGACTATGGTTCCTTAGGTCGTATTTGATGTCTACGAATAATTTTAGGCGATCGGGGTCCGGGGGCGTGGACCCACTCGGAAGGCATGAGCTATAGCTCACGAAAAATGGGAATCGAGCGAAATTCAAGTTTTTTGGCCTTAAATTGCAAAACAACGAGGAACGGCCATGATGCGGCAGTGACTATGGTTCCTTAAGTCATATTTGATGGCCCCGAATAATTTTAGGCGATCGGGGTCCGGGGGCCCGTACCACTCGGAAGGCATGGGCTATAGCACCCGAAAATAGGGGAATCGGGCGAAATTCTAGTTTTTTGGCCGTAAATGCAAAACAACGAGGAACGGCCATGGTTGGCCAGTGACTATGGTTCCTTAGGTCGTATTTCATTGCCCGGAAAAATTTTAGGCAATCGGGGTCCGGGTGGCCCGAACCCACTCGGAAGGCGTGGGCTATAGCACACGAATATATGGGAATTGGGCGGAATTCTAGTATTTTTGATGTAAAACGCAAAAAACGAGGAACGGTCATTGAGGGGCGGTGACTATGGTTCCTTAGGTCGTATTTGATAGCCTGCAAATATTTTAGGCGATCGGGGTCCGGGGGGCCCGGAACCCACTAGGAAGGCGTGGGCTATAGCACACGAATATATGGGAATCGAGCAAAATTCTAGTTTTTTGGCCGTAAAACGCAAAACAACGAGGAACGGCCATGGCGGGGCAGTGACTATGGTTCCTTAGGTTGTATTTGATAGCCTGGAAAAATGTTAGGCAATCGGGGTCCGGAGGATCGGACCCACTTGGAAGGCATGGGCTATAGCACACAAAAATATGAGAATCGGGCAAACTTCTAGTTTTTTTGTCGTAAAAAGAAAAATAATGAGGAAGGGTCACGGCATTGCGGTGACTATGGTTCCTTAGGTCGTATTTGATGGCCCCGAATAATTTTTGGCGATCGGGGTCCGGTGGCCTGGACCCACTCGGAAGGCATGGGCTATAGCACACGAAAATATGGGAATCGGGCGAAATTCTAGTTTTTTGGCCGTAAATGCAAAACAACGAGGAACGGCAACGGCTGGGCGGTGACTATAGTTCCATAGGTCATATTTGATTGCCCGGAATAATTTTAGGCGATCGGGGTCCAGTTGGCCCGAACCCACTCGGAAGGCGTGGGCTATAGCACACGAATATATGGGAATTGGGCCGAATTCTAGTTTTTTGGCCGTAAAACGCAAAAATTGAGGAACGATCATGGAGGTGCGGTTACTATGGTTCCTTAGGTCGTATCTGATATCCCAGAAATATTTTAGGCGATCGGGGTCCGGGGGCCCGGAACCCACTAGGATGGTGGTTGGGTATAGCACACGAATATATGGGAATCGGGCGAAATTCTAGTTTTTTGGCCGTAATACGGAAAACAACGAGGAACGGCCATGTCGGAGCGGTGACTATGGTTCCTTAGGTCGTATTTGATAGTTTGGAAAAATGTTAGGCAATCGGGGTCCGGGGGCTCGGACCCACTCGGAAGGCATGGGCTATAGCACACAAAAATATGCGAATCGGGCAAAATTCTATTTTTTGGTCGTAAAAAGCAAAACAACGAGGAACGGTCATGGCAGGGCGGTGACTATGGTTCCTTAAGTCGTATTTGATAACCCAGAAAATTTTTAGGCGATCGGGGCCCAGACCCACTAGGAAGGTGTGGGCTATATATAGCACACGAATATATGGGAATCGGGGGAAATTCTAGTTTTTTGGCCGTAAAACGCAAAACAACGAGGAACGGCTATGGCAGGGCGGTGACTATGGTTCCTTAGGTCGCATTTGATGGCCTGGAAAAATGTTAGGCAATCCGGTTTCGGGGGACCCGGCCCCACTCGGAATGTGTGGGCTAGAGCACAAGAAAAAATGGGAATTAGGCGGAATTCTAGTTTTTAGGTTGTGAAAAGCAAAACAATGAGGAACGGTCATGGCGGGGCAGTGATTATGGTTCCTTAGGACGTATTTGATGGCCCGGAATAATTTTAGGCGATCGGGGTCCGGGGGCCCGGACCCACTCGGAAGGCATGGGCTATTGCACATGAAAATATGGGAATCGGGCGAAATTCTAGTTTTTTGGCCGTAAAATGCAAAACAACGAGGAACGTCCACGGCTGGGCGGTAACTATGGTTCCTTAGGTCGTATTTGATGGCTCCGAATAATTTTAGGCGATCGGGGTTCGGAGGCCTGGACCCACTCGGAAGGCATGGGCTATTGCACACGAAAATATGGGAATCGGGCGAAATTCTAGATTTTTGGCCGTAAAATGCAAAACAACGAGGAACGGCCATGGCTGGGCGGTGACTATGGTTCCTTAGGTCGTATTTGATGGCCCGGAATTATTTTAGGCGATCGTGGTCCGGGCCCTCGGAAGGCATGGGCTATGGCACACGAATATATGGGAATCGGGCGGAATTCTAGTTTTTTGGTCGTAAAAAGCAAAACAACGAGGAAAGGCCAGGGCGGGGCAGTGACTATTGTTCCTTAGGTCGTATTTGATAGCCCGGAAATATTTTAGGGGATCGGGGTCTGGGGGGCCTGGAACCCACTAGGAAGGCGTGGGCTATAGCATACTAATAAATGGGAATCGGGTGAAATTCTAGTTTTTTGGCCGTAAAACGCAAAAGAATGAGGAACGGCCATGGCGGGGAAGTGACTATGGTTCCTTAGGTCGTATTTGATGGCTCCGAAGAATTTTAGGCGATCGGGGTCCGGGGGCGCGGACCCACTTGGAAGGCATGGGCTATAGCTCATGAAAATATGGGAATCGAGCGAAATTCTAGTTTTTTGGCCGTAAATTGCAAAACAACGAAGAACGGCCACGGCGCGGTGGTGACTGTAGTTTCTTAAGTCATATTTGATGGCCCCGAATAATTTTAGGCCATCGGGGTCCGGGGGCTCGGACCCACTCGGAAGGCATGGGCTATAGCACACGAAAATAGGGGAATCGGGCGAAATTCTAGTTTTTTGGCCGTAAATGCAAAACAACGAGGAACGTCCATGGCTGGGCAGTGACTATGGTTCCTTAGGTCGTATTTGATTGCCCGGAAAAATTTTAGGCGATCGGGGTCCGGGTGGCCCGGACCCACTCGGAAGGCGTGGGCTATAGCACACAAATATATGGGAATTGGGCGGAATTCTAGTTTTTTGGCCGTAAAATGCAAAAGAACGAGGAACGGCCATTGAGGGGCGGTGACTATTGTTCCATAGGTCGTATTTGATAGCCCGAAAATATTTTAGGCGATCGGGGTCCGGGGGCCCGGAACTCACTAGGAAGGCGTGGGCTATAGCACATGAATATGTGGGAATCGGGCGGAATTCTAGTTTTTTGGCCATAAAACGCAAAACAACGAGGAACGGCCGTGGCGGGGCGGTGACTATAGTTCATTAGGTCGTATTTGATAGCTTGAAAAAATGTTAGGCAATCGGGGTCCGGGGATTCGGACCAACTCGGACGGCATTTTCTATAACACACAAAAATATGGGAATCGGGCAAAATTCTAGTTTTTTTGTCGTAAAAATCAAAACAACGAGGAACGGTCATGGCAGGGCGGTGACTACGGTTTCGTAGGTCTTATTTGATAGCCCGAAAATTTTTAGGCGATCAGGCTCCGGGGGCCTGGACCCACTCGGAAGGCATGGGCTATAGATCACGCAAATATGGGAATTGAGCGAAATTCTAGTTTTTTGGACGTAAAACGCAAAACAACGAGGAACGGCCATGGCGAGGTGGTGACTATGGTTCCTTAGGTCGTATTTGATAGCCTGGAAAAATGTTAGGCAATCGGGGTCCGGGGGATCGGACCCACTCGGAAGGCATGGGCTATAGCACACAAAAATATGAGAATCGGGCAAACTTCTAGTTTTTTTGTCGTAAAAAACAAAACAACGAGGAACGGTCACGGCAGGACGGTGACTATGGTTTCTTAGGTCGTATTTGATAGCCCGGAAAAATTTTAGGCGATCGGGGTCCGGGGGCCCGGACCAACTCGGAAGGCATGGGCTATAGATCACAAAAATATAGGAATCGAGCGAAATTCTAGTTTTTGGCTGTAAAATGCAAAACAACGAGGAACGGCCACGGCGGGGCGGTGACTATGGTTCCTTAGGTCATATTTGAAGGCCCCGAATAATTTTTGGCGATCGGGGTCCAGGGGCCTGGACCCACTTGGAAGGCATGGGCTATGGCACACGAAAATATGGGAATCGGGCGAAATTCTAGTTTTTTGGCCGTAAATGCAAAACAACGAGGAACGGCCATGACTGGGCGGTGACTATGGTTCCATAGGTCATATTTGATTGCCCGGAATAATTTTAGGCGATCGGGGTCTGGGTGGCCCGGACCCACTCGGAAGGCGTGGGCTATAACACACGAATATATGGGAATTGGGCGGAATTCTAGTTTTTTGGCTGTAAAATGCAAAAGAACGAGGAACGGCCATGGCGAGGCGGTGACTATGGTTCCTTAGGTCGTATTTGATGGCCCCGAATAATTTTAGGCGATCGGGGTCCGGGGGCCCGGACCCACTCGGAAGGCATGGGCTATAGCACACGAAAATATGGGAATCGGGCGAAATTCTAGTTTTTTGGCAGTAAATTGCAAAACAACGAGGAACGGCCAAGGTGGGGCGGTGACTATGGTTCCTTATGTCATATTTGATGGCTCTGAAAAAATTTATGCGATCGGGGTTCGGGGGCCCGGACCCACTCGGAAGGCATGGGCTATAGCTCACAAAAATATGGGAATCGAGCGATTTCTAATTTTTTGGCCGTAAAACACAAAACAACGAGGAACGGCCATGGTGGGGCGGTGACTATGGTTCCTTATGTCGTATTTGATGGCTCTGAATAATTTTATGCGATCGGGGTCCGGGGGCCCGGAACCACTCGGAAGGCATGGGCTATAGCTCACGAAAATATGGGAATCGAGCGAAATTCTAGTTTTTTGGCCGTAAATTGCAAAAAACGAGGAACGACCACGGTGGGGTGGTTACTATGGTTCCTTAGGTCGTATTTGATGGCCCCAAATAATTTTAGGCGATCGGGGTCCGGGGGCCCGGACCCACTCGGAAAGCATGGGCTATAGCACAAGAAAATATGGGAATCGGGCGAAATTCTAGTTTTTTGGCCGTAAATGCAAAACAACGAGGAACGGCCATGGCTGGGCGGTGACTATGGTTCCTTAGGTCTTATTTGATTGTCCGGAACAATTTTAGGCGATTGGGGTCCGGGTGGCCCGGATCCACTTGGAAGGCATGGGCTATAGCACACGAATATATGGGAATTGGGCGGAATTCTCGTTTTTTGGCCGTAAAACGCAAAAAAGGAGGAACGGTCATGGAGGTGCGGTTACTATGGTTCCTTAGGTCGTATTTGATATCCCGGAAATATTTTAGGCGATCGGGGTCCGGGGGCCCGGAACCCACTAGGATGGAGGTTGGGTATAGCACACGAATATATGGGAATCAGGCGAAATTCTAGTTTTTTGGCTGTAAAATGCAAAACAACGAGGAACGACCATGGCGGGGCGGTGACTATGGTTCCTTAGGTCGTATTTGATAGCTTGGAAAAATGTTAGGCAATCGGGGTCCGGGGGCTCGGACCCACTCGGAAGGCATGGGCTATAGCACACAAAAATATGCGAAACGGGCAAAATTCTAGTTTTTTGGTCGTAAAAAGCAAAACAACGAGGAACGGTCATGGCAGGGCGGTGACTATGGTTCCTTAGGTCGTATTTGGTAGCCCGAAAAACTTTTAGGCGATCGGGGTCCGGGGGGCCCGGACCCACTAGGAAGGCGTGGGCTTAGCACACGAAAATATGGGAATCGGGCGGAATTCTAGTTTTTTGGCCGTAAGACGCAAAACAACGAGGAACAGCCATGGTGGGGCGGTGACTATGGTTCCTTAGGTCGTATTTGATGGCCCAGAATAATTTTAGGTGATCGGGGTCCGGGGGCTCGGACCCACTCGGAAGGCAGGGGCTATAGCACATGAAAATATGAGAATCGGGCAAAATTCTAGTTTTTTTGCCGTAAATTGCAAAACAACTAGGAACGACCACGACGGGGCGGTGACTATGGTTCCTTAGTTCGTATTTGATGGCTCGAAAAAGGTTTAGGCGATCGGGGTCTGGGGGTCCCGGTCCCTTAGATCGTATTTGATGGCTCCGAATAATTTTAGGCAATCGGGGTCCGGGGGCCAAGACCCACTCCGAAGACGAATGCTAAAGCACACGAAAATTTGGGAATCGGGCAAAATTCTAATTTTTTGGTCGTAAAAAGCAAAACAACGAGGAACGGTCATGGCAGGGCGGTGACTATGGTTCCTTAAGTCGTATTTGATAACCCAGAAAATATTTAGGCGATCGGGGCCCAGACCCACTAGGAAGGTGTGGGCTATATATAGCACACGAATATATGGGAATCGGGGGAAATTCTAGTTTTTTGTCCGTAAAACGCAAAACAACGAGGAACGGCCATGGCGGGGCGGTGACTATGGTTCCTTAGGTCGTATTTGATGGCCTGGAAAAATGTTAGGCAATCCTGTTTCGGGGGACCCGGGCCCACTCGGAAGGCATGGACTATGGCACACGAATATATGGGAATCGGGCAAAATTCTAGTTTTTTGGTCGTAAAAAGCAAAACAACGAGGAACGGTCATGGCAGGGCGGTGACTATGGTTCCTTAGGTCGTATTTGATATCCCAGAAAATTTTTAGGCGATCAGGGTCCGGGGCACCCAGACCCACTAGGAAGGCGTGGGCTATATATAGCACACCGATATATGGGAATCGGGCGAAATTCAAGTTTTTGGCCGTAAAACGCAAAACAACGAGGAACGGCCATGGCGGGGCGGTGATTATGGTTCCTTAGGACATATTTGATGGCCTAAATAAATGTTAGGCGATCGGGGTCCGGGGGGCCCGGACCCACTCGGAAGGCGTGGGCTTAGCACACGAAAATATGGGAATTGGGCGGAATTCTAGTTTTTATGCCGTAAAACGCAAAACAACAAGGAACGGCCATGGTGGGGCGGTGACTATGGTTCCTTAGGTCGTATTTGATGGCCCAGAATAATTTTAGGCGATTGGGGCCCGGGGCCCCGGACCCACTCGGAAGGCGTGGGCTATAGCACACCAATATATGGGAATCGGGCAGAATTCGAGTTTTTTGGCCGTAAATGCAAAACAACGAGGAACGGCCACGGGTGGGCGGTGACTATGGTTCCATAGGTCATATTTGACTGCCCGAAATAATTTTAGGCGATCGAGGTCCGGGTGGCCCGGACCCACTCGGAAGGCGTGGGCTATAGCACACGAATATATGGGAATTGGGCGGAATTCTAGTTTTTTGGCTGTAAAATGCAAAAGAACGAGGAACGGCCATGGCGAGGCGGTGACTATGGTTCCTTAGGTCATATTTGATGCCTTCGAATAATTTTAGGCGATCGGGGTCCGGGGGCGCAGACCCACTCGGAAGGCATGGGCTATAGCTCACGAAAATATGGGAATCGAGCGAAATTCTAGCTTTTTGGCCGTAAATTGCAAAACAATGAGGAACGACCACGGTGGGGTGGTTACTATGGTTCCTTAGGTCGTATTTGATGGCCCTGAATAATTTTAGGCGATCGGGATCCGGGGGCCCGGACCCACTCGGAAAGCATGGGCTATAGCACAAGAAAATATGGGAATCGGGCGAAATTCTAGTTTTTTGGCCGTAAATGCAAAACAACGAGGAACGGCCATGGCTGGGCGGTGACTATGGTTCCTTAGGTCTTATTTGATTGTCCGGAACAATTTTAGGCGATTGGGGTCCGGGTGGCCCGGATCCACTCGGAAGGCATGGGCTATAGCACACGAATATATGGGAATTGGGCGGAATTCTCGTTTTTTGGCCGTAAAACGCAAAAAAGGAGGAATGGTCATGGAGGGGCGGTGACTATGGTTCCTTAGGTTGTATTTGATAGCCCGGAAATATTTTAGGCGATCGGGGTCCGGGGGACCTGGAACCCACTAGGAAGGAGTGGGCTATAGCACACGAATATATGGGAATCGGGCGGAATTCTAGTTTTTTGGCCGTAAAATGCAAAACAACGAGAAACGGCCTTGGCGGGGCGGTGACTATGGTTCCTTAGGTCGTATTTGATAGCCTGGAAAAATGTTAGGAAATCGGGGTCCGGGGGCTCGGACCCACTCGGAAGATATGGGCTATAACACACAAAAATATGGGAATCGGGCAAAATTCTAGTTTTTTGGTCATAAAAAGCAAAACAACGAGGAACGGTTACCGTTGGGCGGTGACTATGGTTTCTTAGGTCGTATTTGATAGCCCGGAAAAATTTTAGGTGATCGGGTTCCGGGGGACCCGGACCCACCAGGAAGGCGTGGGCCAAATATAGCACACGATTATAGGGGAATCGGGCAGAATTCTAGTTGTTTGGCCGTAAAACGCAAAACAACGAGGAACGGCCATGGTGGGGCGGTGACTATGGTTCCTTAGGTCGTATTTGATGGCCTGGAAAAATGTTAGGCAATCCGGTTTCGGGGGACCCGACCCCACTCGGAATGCGTGGGATAGAGCACAAGAAAATATGGGAATCAGGCGGAATTCTAGTTTTTAGGTCGTAAAAAGCAAAACAATGAGGAACGGTCATGGCGGGGCGGTGACTATGGTTCCTTAGGACGTATTTGATGGCCCAAATAAATTTTAGGCGATCGGGGTCCGGGGGGCCCGGACCCACTCGGAAGGCGTGTGCTTAGCACACGAAAATATGGGAATCGGGCGGAATTCTAGTTTTTTGGCCGTAAAACGCAAAACAACGAGGAACGGCTATGGTGGGGCGGCGACTATGGTTCCTTAGGTCGTATTTGATGGCCCAGACTAATTTTAGGTGATCAGGGTCCGGGGGTTCGGACCCACTCGGAAGGCAGGGGCTATAGCACATGAAAATATGGGAATCGGGCAAAATTCTAGTTTTTTTGCCGTAAATTACAAAACAACTAGGAACGACCACAACGGGGCGGTGACTATGGTTCCTTAGTTCGTATTTGATGGCTCGAAAAAGGTTTAGGTGATCGGGGTCTGGGGGTCCCGGTCCCTTAGGTCGTATTTGATGGCTCCGAATAATTTTAGGCGATCGGGGTCCGGGGGCCAGGACCCACTCGGAAGACGAATGCTATAGCACACGAATATATGGAAATCAGGCGGAATTATAGTTTTTTGGCCGTAAAACACGAAACAATGAGCAACGGCCATGGCGGGGCGGTGACTATGGTTCCTTAGGTCGTATTTGATGGCTCAGAATAATTTTAGGCGATCGGGGTTCGGGGGCTCGGACCCACTCGGAACGCAGGGGCTATAGCACACGAAAATATGGGAATCGGGCGAAATTCTAGTTTTTTTGCCGTAAATGCAAAACAACGAGGAACAGCCATAGCTGGGTGGTGACTATGGTTCCTTAGGTCGTATTGGATCGCTTGGAAAAATATTAGGCTATCAGGGTCCGAAGGCTCGGACCCACTCGTAAGGCATGGGCTATAGCACACGAAAATATGGGAATCGGGCAAAATTCTAATTTTTTGGTCGTAAAAAGAAAAACAACGAGGAACGGTCATGGCAGGGCGGTGACTATGGTTCCTTAGGTCGTATTTGATAGCCAGAAAATTTTTAGGCGATCGGGGTCCGGGGGCCCCAGGCCCACTAGGAAGGCGTGGGCTATATATAGCACACGAATATATGGGAATCGGGCGAAATTCTAGTTTTTGGCCGTAAAACGCAAAACAACGAGGAACGGCCATAGCGGGGCGGTGACTATGGTTCCTTAGGTCGTATTTGATGGCCTGGAAAAATGTTAGGCAATCCTGTTTTGGGAGACCCGGGCCCACTCGGAAGGCATGGACTATGGCACACGAATATATGGGAATCGGGCAAAATTCTAGTTTTTTGGTCGTAAAAAGCAAAACAACGAGGAACGGTCATGGCAGGGCGGTGACTATGGTTCCTTAGGTCGTATTTGGTAGCCCGAAAAACTTTTAGGCGATCGGGGTCCGGGGGGCCCGGACCCACTAGGAAGGCGTGGGCTTAGCACATGAAAATATGGGAATCGGGCGGAATTCTAGTTTTTTGGCCGTAAGACGCAAAACAACGAGGAACAGCCATGGTGGGGCGGTGACTATGGTTCCTTAGGTCGTATTTGATGGCCCAGAATAATTTTAGGTGATCGGGGTCCGGGGGCTCGGACCCACTCAGAAGGCAGGGGCAATAGCACATGAAAATATGAGAATCGGGCAAAATTCTAGTTTTTTTGCCGTAAATTGCAAAACAACTAGGAACGACCACGACGGGGCGGTGACTATGGTTCCTTAGTTCGTATTTGATGGCTCGAAAAAGGTTTAGGCGATCGGGGTCTGGGGGTCCCGGTCCCTTAGATCGTATTTGATGGCTCCGAATAATTTTAGGCAATCGGGGTCTGGGGGCCAGGACCCACTCCGAAGACGAATGCTAAAGCACACGAAAATTTGGGAATCGGGCAAAATTCTAATTTTTTGGTCGTAAAAAGCAAAACAACGAGGAACGGTCATGGCAGGGCGGTGACTATGGTTCCTTAAGTCGTATTTGATAACCCAGAAAATTTTTAGGCGATCGGGGCCCAGACCCACTAGGAAGGTGTGGGCTATATATAGCACACGAATATATGGGAATCGGGGGAAATTCTAGTTTTTTGTCCGTAAAACGCAAAACAACGAGGAACGGCCATGGCGGGGCGGTGACTATGGTTCCTTAGGTCGTATTTGATGGCCTAGAAAAATGTTAGGCAATCCTGTTTCGGGGGACCCGGGCCCACTCGGAAGGCATGGACTATGGCACACGAATATATGGGAATCGGGCAAAATTCTAGTTTTTTGGTCGTAAAAAGCAAAACAACGAGGAACGGTCATGGCAGGGCGGTGACTATGGTTCCTTAGGTCGTATTTGATATCCCAGAAAATTTTTAGGCGATCAGGGTCCGGGGCACCCAGACCCACTAGGAAGGCGTGGGCTATATATAGCACACGGATATATGGGAATCGGGCGAAATTCAAGTTTTTGGCCGTAAAACGCAAAACAACGAGGAACGGCCATGGCGGGGCGGTGATTATGGTTCCTTAGGACATATTTGATGGCCTAAATAAATGTTAGGCGATCGGGGTCCGGGGGGCCCGGACCCACTCGGAAGGCGTGGGCTTAGCACACGAAAATATGGGAATTGGGCGGAATTCTAGTTTTTATGCCGTAAAACGCAAAACAACAAGGAACGGCCATGGTGGGGCGGTGACTATGGTTCCTTAGGTCGTATTTGATGGCCCAGAATAATTTTAGGCGATTGGGGCCCGGGGCCCCGGACCCACTCGGAAGGCGTGGGCTATAGCACACCAATATATGGGAATCGGGCAGAATTCGAGTTTTTTGGCCGTAAATGCAAAACAACGAGGAACGGCCATGGCTGGGCGGTGACTATGGTTCCATAGGTCATATTTGACTGCCCGAAATAATTTTAGGCGATCGGGGTCCGGGTGGCCCGGACCCACTCGGAAGGCGTGGGCTATAGCACACGAATATATGGGAATTGGGCGGAATTCTAGTTTTTTGGCTGTAAAATGCAAAAGAACGAGGAACGGCCATGGCGAGGCGGTGACTATGGTTCCTTAGGTCATATTTGATGCCTTCGAATAATTTTAGGCGATCGGGGTCCGGGGGCGCAGACCCACTCGGAAGGCATGGGCTATAGCTCACGAAAATATGGGAATCGAGCGAAATTCTAGCTTTTTGGCCGTAAATTGCAAAACAATGAGGAACGACCACGGTGGGGTGGTTACTATGGTTCCTTAGGTCGTATTTGATGGCCCTGAATAATTTTAGGCGATCGGGATCCGGGGGCCCGGACCCACTCGGAAAGCATGGGCTATAGCACAAGAAAATATGGGAATCGGGCGAAATTCTAATTTTTTGGCCGTAAATGCAAAACAACGAGGAACGGCCATGGCTGGGCGGTGACTATGGTTCCTTAGGTCTTATTTGATTGTCCGGAACAATTTTAGGCGATTGGGGTCCGGGTGGCCCGGATCCACTCGGAAGGCATGGGCTATAGCACACGAATATATGGGAATTGGGCGGAATTCTCGTTTTTTGGCCGTAAAACGCAAAAAAGGAGGAATGGTCATGGAGGGGCGGTGACTATGGTTCCTTAGGTTGTATTTGATAGCCCGGAAATATTTTAGGCGATCGGGGTCCGTGGGTCTGGAACCCACTAGGAAGGAGTGGGCTATAGCACACGAATATATGGGAATCGGGCGGAATTCTAGTTTTTTGGCCGTAAAATGCAAAACAACGAGAAACGGCCTTGGCGGGGCGGTGACTATGGTTCCTTAGGTCGTATTTGATAGCCTGGAAAAATGTTAGGTTAGCGGGGTCCGGGGGCTCGGACCCACTCGGAAGGTATGGGCTATAACACACAAAAATATGGGAATCGGGCAAAATTCTAGTTTTTTGGTCATAAAAAGCAAAACAACGAGGAACGGTTACCGTTGGGCGGTGACTATGGTTTCTTAGGTCGTATTTGATAGCCCGGAAAAATTTTAGGCGATCGGGTTCCGGGGGACCCGGACCCACCAGGAAGGCGTGGGCCAAATATAGCACACGATTATAGGGGAATCGGGCAGAATTCTAGTTGTTTGGCCGTAAAACGCAAAACAACGAGGAACGGCCATGGCGGGGTGGTGACTATGGTTCCTTAGGACGTATTTGATGGCCTAAATAAATGTTAGGCAATCCGGGTCCGGGGGGCCCGGACCCACTCGGAAGGCGTGGGCTTAGCACACGAAAATATGGGAATTGGGCGGAATTCTAGTTTTTATGCCGTAAAACGCAAAACAACAAGGAACGGCCATGGTAGGGCGGTGACTATGGTTCCTTAGGTCGTATTTGATGGCCCAGAATAATTTTAGGCGATTGGGGTCCGGGGGCCCGGACCCACTCGGAAGGCGTGTGCTTAGCACACGAAAATATGGGAATCGGGCGGAATTCTAGTTTTTTGGCCGTAAAACGCAAAACAACGAGGAACGGCTATGGTGGGGCGGCGACTATGGTTCCTTAGGTCGTATTTGATGGCCCAGACTAATTTTAGGTGATCAGGGTCCGGGGGTTCGGACCCACTCGGAAGGCAGGGGCTATAGCACATGAAAATATGGGAATCGGGCAAAATTCTAGTTTTTTTGCCGTAAATTACAAAACAACTAGGAACGACCACAACGGGGCGGTGACTATGGTTCCTTAGTTCGTATTTGATGGCTCGGAAAAGGTTTAGGTGATCGGGGTCTGGGGGTCCCGGTCCCTTAGGTCGTATTTGATGGCTCCGAATAATTTTAGGCGATCGGGGTCCGGGGGCCAGGACACACTCGGAAGACGTATGCTATAGCACACGAATATATGGAAATCAGGCGGAATTATAGTTTTTTGGCCGTAAAACACGAAACAATGAGCAACGGCCATGGCGGGGCGGTGACTATGGTTCCTTAGGTCGTATTTGATGGCTCGGAATAATTTTAGGCGATCGGGGTTCGGGGGCTCGGACCCACTCGGAACGCAGGGGCTATAGCACACGAAAATATGGGAATCGGGCGAAATTCTAGTTTTTTTGCCGTAAATGCAAAACAACGAGGAACAGGCCATAGCTGGGTGGTGACTATGGTTCCTTAGGTCGTATTGGATAGCTTGGAAAAATATTAGGCTATCAGGGTCCGAAGGCTCGGACCCACTCGTAAGGCATGGGCTATAGCACACGAAAATATGGGAATCGGGCAAAATTCTAATTTTTTGGTCGTAAAAAGAAAAACAACGAGGAACGGTCATGGCAGGGCGGTGACTATGGTTCCTTAGGTCGTATTTGATAGCCAGAAAATTTTTAGGCGATCGGGGTCCGGGGGCCCCAGGCCCACTAGGAAGGCGTGGGCTATATATAGCACACGAATATATGGGAATCGGGCAAAATTCTAGTTTTTTGGCCGTAAACCGCAAAACAACGAGGAACGGCCATAGCGGGGCGGTGACTATGGTTCCTTAGGTCGTATTTGATGGCCTGGAAAAATGTTAGGCAATCCTGTTTTGGGGGACCCGGGCCCACTCGGAAGGCATGGACTATGGCACACGAATATATGGGAATCGGGCAAAATTCTAGTTTTTTGGTCGTAAAAAGCAAAACAACGAGGAACGGTCATGGCGGGGCAGTGACTATGGTTCCTTAGGTCGTATTTGATAGCCCAAAAAATTTTTAGGCGATCGGAGTCCGGGGGCCCAGACCCACTAGGAAGGCGTAGCACACGAATATATGGGAATCGGGCGAAATTCTAGTTTTTTGGCCGTAAAACGCAAAACAACGAGGAACGGCCATGGCGGGGTGGTGACTATGGTTCCTTAGGACGTATTTGATGGCCTAAATAAATGTTAGGCGATCGGGGTCCGGGGGGCCCGGACCCACTCGGAAGGCGTGGGCTTAGCACACGAAAATATGGGAATTGGGCGGAATTCTAGTTTTTATGCCGTAAAACGCAAAACAACAAGGAACGGCCATGGTAGGGCGGTGACTATGGTTCCTTAGGTCGTATTTGATGGCCCAGAATAATTTTAGGCGATTGGGGTCCGGGGGCCCGGACCCACTCGGAAGGCGTGGGCTATAGCACACCAATATCTGGGAATCGGGCAGAATTCTAGTTTTTTGGCCGTAAAACGCAAAAGAACGAGGAACGGCCATGGTGAGGTGGTGACTATGGTTCCTTAGGTCGTATTCGATGGCCCCAAATAATTTTAGGTGATCGGGGTCTGGGGGCTCGGACCCACTCGGAAGGCAGGGGCTATAGCACATGAAAATATGGGAATCGGGCAAAATTCTAGTTTTTTTGCCGTAAATTGCAAAACAACGAGGAACGACCATGGCGGGGCGGTGACTATGGTTCCTTAGTTCATATTTGATGGCTCGGAAAAGGTTTAGGCGATCGGGGTCTGGGGGTCCCGGTCCTACTCAGAAGGCGTGCGCTATAACACACGAAAATATGGGAATCAGGCGGAATTCTAGTTTTTTGGACGTAAATAGGAAAAAAATGAGGAACGATCATGGAGGGGCAGTGACTATGGTTCCTTAGGTCATAGTTGATGTCCCGAATATATTTTAGGCGATCGGGGTTCGGGGGCCCGGACCCACTTGGAAGGCGTGGGCTATATCTCACGAAAATATGGGAATCGGGCGAAATTCTAGTTTTTTGGCCGTAAAACACAAAACAACGAGGAATAGCCATGGCGGGGCGGTGACTATGTTTCCTTAGTTCGTATTTGATGCCCCCGAATAATATTAGGCGATCGGGGTCCGGGGGCCCGGACCCGCTCAGAAGGCATGGGCTATAGCACACAAAAATATTGGAATCGGGCAAAATTCTAGTTTTTTGGCAGTAAAATGCAAAACAATGAGGAACGGCCACGGCTAGGCGGTGACTATGGTTCCTTAGGTCGTATTTGATGGCCCGAAATAATTTTAGGCGATCGGGGTCCGGGGGGCCCGGACCCACTCATAAGGCCTGGGCTATGGCACATGAATATATGGGAATCGGGCTGATTTCTAGTTTTTTGGTCGTAAAACGCAAAACAATGAGGAACGGCCATGGCAGGGGGGTGACTATGGCTCCTTAGTTTGTAGTTGATGGCCCGAAAATATTTTAGGCGATCGGGGTTCGGGGGCCCATACCCACTTGGAAGGCGTGGGTTATATCTTACGAAAATATGGGAATCAAGCGAAATTCTAGTTTTTTTGCCGCAAAAAGCAAAACAACGAGGAACAGCCATGGCAGGGCGGTGACTATGGTTCCTTAGGTCGTATTTGATGGCCCCTAATAATTTTAGGCGATCGGGGTCCGGGGGTCCGGACCCACTCGGAAGACATGGGCAATAGCACACGAAAATATGGGAATCGGTCGAAATTCTAGTTTTTTGGCCGTAAAATGCAAAACAACGAGGAACGGCCATGGCTGGGCGGTAACTATGGTTTCTTAGGTTGTATTTGATGGTCCGGAAAAATTTTAGGCGAATGGGGTCTGGGTGGCCCGGACCCACTCGTAAGGCATGGGATATAGCACACGAATATATGGGAATCGGGCAGAATTCTAGTCTTTTAGCCTTAAAATGCAAAACAACGAGGAACGGCCATGGCGGGGCAGTGACTATCGTTCCTTAGGTCATATTTGATGGCCCAGAATAATTTCAGGCGATCGGGGTCCGGGGGCCCGGACCCACTTGGAAGGCGTGGGCTATAGCACACGAAAATATGGGAATCGGGCGGAATTCTAGTTTTTTGGCCATAAAATGCAAAACAACGAAAAACGGCCATGGCGGGGCGGTGACTATGGTTCCTTAGGTCGTATTTGATGGCCCTAAATAATTTTAGGAGATCGGGGTCCGGGGGCCCGGAACCCACTTGGAAGGCATCGGCTAATAGCTTACGAAATTATAGGAATCGAGCGAAATTCTAGTTTTTTGGCCGTAAAATGCAAAACAACGAGGAACGGCCATGGAGGGGAGGTGAATATGTTCCTTAGGTCGTATTTGATGGATCGGAAAATTTTTAGGCGATCGGGGTACGGGGGGCCCGGTCCCACTCAGAAGGCGTGGGCTATAACACACGAATATATGGGAATTGGGTGGAATTCAAGTTTTTTGGCCGTAAAATGCAAAACAACGAGGAACGGCCATGGCGTGGCGGTGACTATGGTTCCTTAGGTCGTATTTGATGGCCCCGAATAATTTTAGGCGATCGGGGTCCGGGGGCCAGGACCCACTCGGAAGGCATGGGCTATAGCACACGAAAATATGAGAATCGGGCGAAATTCTAGTTTTTTGGACGTAAATGCAAAACAACGAGGAACGACCACAGCTGGGCGGTGACTATGGTTCCTTAGGTTGTATTTGATTGCCCGGAATAATTTTAGACGATCGGGGTTCGGGTGGCCCGGACCCACTCGGAAGGCGTTGGCTATAGCACACAAATATATGGGAATTGGGCGGAATTCTAGTTTTTTGGCCGTAAAACGCAAGAAACGAGGAACAGTCATGGAGGGGCGGTGACTATGGTTCCATAGGTCGTATTTGATAGCCCAGAAATATTTTAGGCGATCGGGGTCCGGGGGGCTCGGAACTCACTAGGAAGGCGTGGGCTATAACACACGAATATATGGGAATCGGGCAAAATTCTAGTTTTTTGGCCGTAAAACGCAAAATATCGAGGAACGACCGTGGCGGGGCGGTGACTATGGTTCCTTAGGTCATATTTGATCACTTGGAAAAATGTTAGGCAATCGGGGTCCGGGGTCTCGGACCCACTCGGAAGGCATGGGTTATAGCACACGAAAATATGGGAATCGGGCAAAATTCTAGTTTTTTGGTTGTAAAAAGCAAAACAACGAGGAACGGTCTTGGCAGGGCGGTGACTATGGTTCCTTAGGTCGTATTTGATAGCCTAGAAAAATTTTAGGCGATCGGTGTCCGGGGGGCCCAGACCCACTAGGAAAGCGTGGGCTATATATAGCACAAGAATATATGGGAATCAGGCGGAATTATAGTTTTTTGGCCGTAAAACGCAAAACAACGAGGAACGGCCATGGCGGGGCGGTGACTATGGTTCCTTAGGTCGTATTTGATAGCCTAGAAAAATGTTAGGCAATCTAGTTTCGGGGTACCCGGGCCCACTCGGAAGGCATGGGCTAGAGCACACGAAAATATGGGAATCGGGCGGAATTCTAGTTTTTTGGTCGTAAAAAGATAAACAACGAGGAACATTCATGGCGGGGCGGTAACTATAGTTCCTTAGGATGTATTTGATGGCCCAAATAAATTTTATGCGATCATGGTCCGGGGGGCCCGGACCCACTCGGAAGGCGTGGGCTTAGCACACGAAAAAATGGGAATCCGGTGGAATTCTAGTATTTTGGCCGTAAAACGCAAAACAACGAGGAACGGCCATGGTGGGGCAGTGACTATGGTTCCTTAGGTCGTATTTAATGGCCTAGAATAATTTTAGGCGATCGGGGTCCGATGGCCCGGACCCACTCGGAAAGCGTGGGCTATAGAACACGATTATATGGGAATCAGGCGGAATTCTAGTTTTTTGGCCGTAAAACGCAAACCAACAAGGAACGGCCATGGCAGGGCGGTGACTATGGTTCCTTAGGTCGTATTTGATGGCCCCGAATAATTTTAGGCGATCAAGGTCCCGGGGCTCCGACCCACTCGGAAGGCAGGGGCTATAGCACACGAAAATATAGGAATCGGGCAAAATTCTAGTTTTTATACCATAAATTTTATAACAACGAGTAACGACCACGGCGGGGCGATGACTATGGTTCCTTAGGTCGTAATTGATGGCTCGAAAAAAGTTTAGGCGATCGGGGTCCGGGGGTCCCGGTCCCACTCGGAAGGCCTGGGCTATAGAACACGAATATATGGGAATCAGGCGGAATTCTAGTTTTTTGGCCGTAAAATGCAAAACAACAAGGAACGGCCATGGCAGGGTGGTGACTATGGTTCCTTAGGTCGTATTTGATGGACCCGAATAATTTTAGGCGATCGGGGTCCGGGGGCTCGGACCCACTCGAAGGCAGGAGCTATAGCACACGAAAATATGGGAATCGGGCAGAATTCTACTTTTTTAGTTGTAAAAAGCAAAACAAGGAGGAACGGTCATGGTGCGGCGGTGACTATGGTTCCTTAGGTCATAATTGATGGACCAAATAAATTTTAGGTGATCGGGGTCCAGGGGGCCCGGACCCACCCGGAAAGCATGGGCTATAACTCACGAAAATATGGCCATCGCACGAAATTCTAGTTTTTTGGACGTAAAAAGGATAAAAACGAGGAACGGTCATGGCGAGGCGGTGACTATAGTTCCTTTGGACGTAGTTGATGCTCCGGAATAATTTTAGGCGATCGGGGTTAGGGGGCCCGGACCCTTTCAGAAGGCCTGGGCTATAGCCCAAGAATATATGGGAATCGGGCGGAATTCTATTGTTTTGGCTGTAAAACTCAAAACAACGAGGAACGGCCATGGTGGGGCAGTGACTATGGTTCGTTAGGGTGTATTTGATGGCCCCGAATAATTTTAGGCTATCGGGGTCCGGGGGCCCGGACCCACTCGGAAGGCATAGCACACGAAAATATGGGACTCCGACGAAATTCTAGTTTTTTGGCCATAAAATGCAAAACAACGAGGAACGGCTATGGCGGGGCAGTGACTATGGTTCCTTAGTTCGTATTTGATGGCCCCGAATAATTTTAGGCCATCGGGGTCTGGGGGCCAGGAACCACTCGGAAGGCATGGGCTATAGCACACGAAAATATGGGAATCAGGCGAAATTCTAGTTTTTTGGCTGTAAAATGCAAAACAATGAGGAGCGGCCATGGCTGGCCGGTGACTATGGTTCCTTAGGTTGTATTTGATGGCCTGGAATAATTTTAGGCGATCAGGGTCCGGGGGGCCTGGACCCACTCGGAAGGTTAGGGCAATAGCACACGAATGTTTGTGAATCGGGCGAAATTCTAGTTTTTTTGGACGTAAAATGCAAAACTATGAGGAACGGCCATGGAAGGGCTGTGACTATGGTTCATTAGGTCGTATTTTATAGCCCGGAAAAATTTTATGCGACCAGGGTCCGGGGGGCCCGGAACCCACTAGGAAGGCGTGGGCTATAACACACGAATATATGGGAATCGGGGGGAATTCTAGTTTTTTGGCCGTAAAACACAAAAACAATGAGGAACGGCCATAGCAGGGTGGTGACTATGGTTCCTTAGGTCGTATTTGATGGCCCGGAATAATTTTAGGCAATTAGGGTCAGGGGGCCCGGACCCATTTGGAAGGCGTGGGCTATAGCACACGAATATATGGGAATCAGGCGAAATTCTAGTTTTTTGGCCGTAAATCGCAAAACAACGAGGAACGGCAATGGCGGGGCGTTGACAATGGTTCCTTAGGTCATATTTGATGGCCTGGAAAAATTTTAGGCAATCCGGTTACGGGGAACCCGGGCCCACTCGGAAGGCGGGGGCATCACACGAAAATATGGTAATCGGGCGGAATTCTAGATTTTTGGTCGTAAAAAGCAAAACAACGAGGAACGGCCATGGAGGGGTGGTGACTATGGTTTCTTAGGTCGTATTTGATGGCTCAGAAATATTATAGGTGATCGGGGTCCGGGGGGCCTGGACCCACTCGGAAGGAGTGTGCTATAGCACACGAATATATGGGAATCGGGCGGAATTCTAGTTTTTTGGCCGTAAAATGCATAACAATGAGGAACGGACATGGAGGGGCGGTGACTTCGGTTCATAAGGTCGTATTTGATGGGCCCGAATAATTTTAGGCGATTGGGGTCCGGGGGCCTAGACCCACTCGGAAGTGTGGGCAGCACACGAAAATATGGGAATCGAGCGAAATTCTACTTTTTTGGCTGTAAAACGCAAAATACGAGGATTGGCCATGGTGGGGCGGTGAATATGGTTCCTTAGGTCGTATTTCATGGCCTGGATAATTTTTAGGCATTCCGGTTATGGGCGACCCGGGCCCACTCGGAAGGCGTCGGCTAGAGCAAACGAAAATATGGGAATCAGGCGGAATTCAAGTTTTTTGGTCGTAAAAAGCAAAACAACGAGGAACATTCATTGCGGGGCGGTAACTATGGTTCCTTAGGATGTATTTGATGGCCCAAATAAATTTTATGCGATCATGGTCCGGGGGGCCCGGACCCACTCGGAAGGCGTGGGCTTAGCACACGAAAATATGGGAATCCGGTGGAATTCTAGTATTTTAGCCGTAAAACGCAAAACAACGAGGAACGGCCATGGTGGGGCGGTGACTATGGTTCCTTAGGTCGTATTTAATGGCCTAGAATAATTTTAGGCGATCGGGGTCCGAGGGCCCGGACCCACTCGGAAAGCGTGGGCTATAGAACACGATTATATGGGAATCAGGCGGAATTCTAGTTTTTTGGCCGTAAAACGCAAACCAACAAGGAACGGCCATGGCAGGGCGGTGACTATGGTTCCTTAGGTCGTATTTGATGGCCCCGAATAATTTTAGGCGATCAAGGTCCGGGGGCTCAGACCCACTCGGAAGGCAGAGGCTATAGCACACGAAAATATAGGAATCGGGCAAAATTCTAGTTTTTTTACCATAAATTTCATAACAACGAGTAATGACCACGGCGGGGCGATGACTATGGTTCCTTAGGTCGTATTTGATGGCTCGAAAAAAGTTTAGGCGAACGGGGTCCGGGGGTCCCGGTCCCACTCGGAAGGCCTGGGCTATAGAACACGAATATATGGGAATCAGGCGGAATTCTAGTTTTTTGGCCGTAAAACGCAAAACAACAAGGATGGGCCATGGCAGGGTGGTGACTATGGTTCCTGAGGTCGTATTTGATGGACCCGAATAATTTTAGGCGATCGGGGTCCGGGGGCTCAGACCCACTCGAAGGCAGGAGCTATAGCACACGAAAATATGGGAATCGGGCAGAATTCTACTTTTTTAGTTGTAAAAAGCAAAACAAGGAGGAACGGTCATGGTGCGGCGGTGACTATGGTTCCTTAGGTCATAATTGATGGACCAAATAAATTTTAGGTGATCGGGGTCCAGGGGGCCCGGACCCACCCGGAAAGCATGGGCTATAACTCACGAAAATATGGCAATCGCACAAAATTCTAGTTTTTTGGACGTAAAAAGGATAAAAACGAGGAACGGTCATGGCGAGGCGGTGTCTATGGTTCCTTTGGACGTAGTTGATGCTCCGGAATAATTTTAGGCGATCGGGGTTAGGGGGCCCGGACCCATTCAGAAGGCCAGGGCTATAGTCCATGAATATATGGGAATCGGGCGGAATTCTATTGTTTTGGCTGTAAAACTCAAAACAACGAGGAACGGCCATGGTGGGGCAGTGACTATGGTTCGTTAGGGTGTATTTGATGGCCCCGAATAATTTTAGGTGATCGGGGTCCGGGGGCCAGGAACCATTCGGAAGGCATGGGCTATAGCACACAAAAATATGGGAATCAGGCGAAATTCTAGTTTTTTGGCCATAAAATGCAAAACAACGAGGAACGGCTATGGCGGGGTGGTGACTATGGTTCCTTAGGTCGTATTTGATGGCCCCGAATAATTTTAGGCGATCGGGGTCCGGGGGCCAGGAACCACTCGGAAGGCATGGGCTATAGCACACGAAAATATGGGAATCAGGCGAAATTCTAGTTTTTTGGCTGTAAAATGCAAAACAACGAGGGAGCGGCCATGGCTGGCCGGTGACTATGGTTCCTTAGGTTGTATTTGATGGCCTGGAATAATTTTAGGCGATCAGGGTCCGGGGGGCCTGGACCCACTCGGAAGGCGAGGGCAATAGCACACGAATGTTTGGGAATCGGGTGGAATTCTAGTTTTTTGGACGTAAAATGCAAAACTATGAGGAACAGCCATGGAAGGGCGGTGACTATGGTTCATTAGGTCGTATTTTATAGCCCGGAAAAATTTTATGCGACCAGGGTCCGGGGGGCCCGGAACCCACTAGGAAAGCGTGGGCTATAGCACACGAATATATGGGAATCGAGGGTAATTCTAGTTTTTTGGCCGTAAAACACAAAAACAATGAGGAACGGCCATAGCAGGGTGGTGACTATGGTTCCTTAGGTCGTATTTGATGGCCCGGAATAATTTTAGGCAATTAGGGTCAGGGGGCCCGGACCCATTTGGAAGGCGTGGGCTATAGCACACGAATATATGGAAATCGGGCGAAATTCTAGTTTTTTGGCCGTAAATCGCAAAACAACGAGGAACGGCAATGGCGGGGCGGTGACAATGGTTCCTTAGGTCGTATTTGATGGCCTGGAAAAATTTTAGGCAATCCGGTTACGGGGAACCCGGGCCCACTCGGAAGGCGGGGGCATCACATGAAAATATGGTAATCGGGCGGAATTCTAGATTTTTGGTCGTAAAAAGCAAAACAACGAGGAACGGCCACGGAGGGGTGGTGACTATGGTTCCTTAGGTCGTATTTGATGGCTCAAAAATATTATAGGTGATCGGGGTCCGGGGGGCCTGGACCCACTTGGAAGGAGAGTGCTATAGCACACGAATATATGGGAATCGGGCGGAATTCTAGTTTTTTGGCCGTAAAATGCATAACAATGAGGAACGGACATGGAGGGGCGGTGACTATGGTTCCTAAGGTCGTATTTGATGGGCCCGAATAATTTTAGGCGATTGGGGTCCGGGGGCCCAGATCCACTCGGAAGGCGTGGGCAGCACACGAAAATATGGGAATCGAGCGAAATTCTACTTTTTTGGCCGTAAAACGCAAAATACGAGGATTGGCCATGGTGGGGCGGTGAATATGGTTCCTTAGGTCGTATTTCATGGCCTGGAAAATTTTTAGGCATTCCGGTTATGGGCGAGCCGGGCCCACTCGGAAGGCGTCGGCTAGAGCAAACGAAAATATAGGAATTAGGCGGAATTCTAGTTTTTTGGTCGTAAAAAGCAAAACAACGAGGAACATTCATGGCGGGGCGGTAACTATGGTTCCATAGGATGTATTTGATGGCCCAAATAAATTTTATGCGATCATGGTCCGGGGGGCCCGGACCCACTCGGAAGGCGTGGGCTTAGCACACGAAAATATGGGAATCCGGTGGAATTCTAGTATTTTGGCCGTAAAACGCAAAACAACGAGGAACGGCCATGGTGGGGCGGTGACTATGGTTCCTTAGGTCGTATTTAATGGCCTAGAATAATTTTACGCGATCGGGGTCCGAGGGCCCGGACCCACTCAGAAAGCGTCGGCTATAGAATACGATTATATGGGAATCAGGCGGAATTCTAGTTTTTTGGCCGTAAAACGCAAAACAACAAGGATGGGCCATGGCAGGGTGGTAACTATGATTCCTTAGGTCGTATTTGATGGTCCCGAATAATTTTAGGCGATCGGGGTCCGGGGGATCGGACCCACTCGAAGGCAGGAGCTATAGCACCTGAAAATATGGGAATCGGGGAGAATTCTACTTTTTTAGTTGTAAAAAGCAAAAGAAGGAGGAACGGTCATGGTGCGGCGGTGACTATGGTTCCTTAGGTCATAATTGATGGACCAAATAAATTTTAGGTGATCGGGGTCCAGGGGGCCCGGACCCACCCGGAAAGCATGGGCTATAACTCACGAAAATATGGCCATCGCACGAAATTCTAGTTTTTTGGACGTAAAAAGGATAAAAACGAGGAACGGTCATGGCGAGGCGGTGACTATGGTTCCTTTGGACGTAGTTGATACTCCGGAATAATTTTAGGCGATCGGGGTTAGGGGGCCCGGACCCATTCAGAAGGCCTGGGCTATAGCCCATGAATATATGGGAATCGGGGAGAATTCTACTTTTTTAGTTGTAAAAAGCAAAAGAAGGAGGAACGGTCATGGTGCGGCGGTGACTATGGTTCCTTAGGTCATAATTGATGGACCAAATAAATTTTAGGTGATCGGGGTCCAGGGGGCCCGGACCCACCCGGAAAGCATGGGCTATAACTCACGAAAATATGGCAATCGCACGAAATTCTAGTATTTTGGACGTAAAAAGGATAAAAACGAGGAACGGTCATGGCGAGGCGGTGACTATGGTTCCTTTGGACGTAGTTGATACTCCGGAATAATTTTAGGCGATCGGGGTTAGGGGGCCCGGACCCATTCAGAAGGCCTGGGCTATAGCCCATGAATATATGGGAATCGGGCGGAATTGTATTGTTTTGGCTGTAAAACTCAAAACAACGAGGAACGGCCATGGTGGGGCAGTGACTATGGTTCGTTAGGGTGTATTTGATGGCCCCGAATAATTTTAGGCTATCGGGGTCCGGGGGCCCGGACCCACTCGGAAGGCATAGCACACGAAAATATGGGACTCCGACGAAATTCTAGGTTTTTGGCCATAAAATGCAAAACAACAAGGATCGGCTATGGCGGGGCGGTGACTATGGTTCCTTAGGTCGTATTTGATGGCCCCGAATAATTTTAGGCGATCGGGGTTCGGGGGCCAGGAACCACTCGGAAGGCATGGGCTATAGCACACGAAAATATGGGAATCAGGCGAAATTCTAGTTTTTTGGCTGTAAAATGCAAAACAACAAGGAGCGGCCATGGCTGGCTGGTGACTATGGTTCCTTAGGTTGTATTTGATGGCCTGGAATAATTTTAGGCGATCGGGTTCCGGGGGGCTGGACCCACTCGGAAGGCGAGGGCAATAGCACACGAATGTTTGGGAATCGGGCGGAATTCTAGTTTTTTGGACGTAAAATGCAAAACTATGAGGAACGGCCATGGAAGGGCGGTGACTATGGTTCATTAGGTCGTATTTTATAGCCTGGAAAAATTTTATGCGACCAGGGTCCGGGCGGCCCGGAACCCACTAGGAAGGCGTGGGCTATAGCACACGAATATATGGGAATCGGGGGGAATTCTAGTTTTTTGGCCGTAAAACACAAAAACAATGAGGAACGGCCATAGCAGGGTGGTGACTATGGTTCCTTAGGTCGTATTTGATGGCCCGGAATAATTTTAGGCAATTAGGGTCAGGGGGCCCGGACCCATTTGGAAGGCGCGGGCTATAGCACACGAAAATATGGGAATCCGGTGGAATTCTAGTATTTTGGCCGTAAAACGCAAAACAACGAGGAACGGCCATGGTGGGGCGGTGACTATGGTTCCTTAGGTCGTATTTAATGGCCTAGAATAATTTTACGCGATCGGGGTCTGAGGGCCCGGACCCACTCGGAAAGCGTGGGCTATAGAACACGTTTATATGGGAATCAGGCGGAATTCTAGTTTTTTGGCCGTAAAACGCAAACCAACAAGGAACGGCCATAGCAGGGCGGTGACTATGGTTCCTTAGGTCGTATTTGATGGCCCCGAATAATTTTAGGCGATCAAGGTCCGGGGGCTCAGACCCACTCGGAAGGCAGGGGCTATAGCACACGAAAATATGGGAATCGGGAAAAATTCTAGTTTTTTTACCATAAATTTCATAACAACGAGTAACGACCACGGCGGGGCGATGACTATGGTTCCTTAGGTCGTATTTGATGGCTCGAAAAAAGTTTAGGCGATCGGGGTCCGGGGGTCCCGGTCCCACTCGGAAGGCCTGGGCTATAGAACACGAATATATGGGAATCAGGCGGAATTCTAGTTTTTTGTCCGTAAAATGCAAAACAACAAGGAACGGCCATGGCAGGGTGGTGACTATGGTTCCTTAGGTCGTATTTGATGGACCCGAATAATTTTAGGCGATCGGGGTCCGGGGGCTCGGACCCACTCGAAGGCAGGAGCTATAGCACACAAAAATATGGGAATCGGGCAGAATTCTACTTTTTTAGTTGTAAAAAGCAAAACAAGGAGGAACGGTCATGGTGCCGCGGTGACTATGGTTCCTTAGGTCATAATTGATGGACCAGATAAATTTTAGGTGATCGGGGTCCAGGGGGCCCGGACCTACCCGGAAAGCATGGGCTATAACTCACGAAAATATGGCAATCGCACGAAATTCTAGTTTTTTGGACGTAAAAAGGATAAAAACGAGGAACGGTCATGGCGAGGCGGTGACTATGGTTCCTTTGGATGTAGTTGATGCTCCGGAATAATTTTAGTCGATCGGGGTTAGGGGGCCCGGACCCATTCAGAAGGCCTGGGCTATAGCCCACGAATATATGGGAATCGGGCGAAATTCTATTATTTTGGCTGTAAAACTCAAAACAACGAGGAACGGCCATGGCGGGGCAGTGACTATGGTTCGTTAGGGTGTATTTGATGGCCCCGAATAATTTTAGGCTATCGGGGTCCGGGGGCCCGGACCCACTCGGAAGGCATAGCACACGAACATATGGGACTCCGACGAAATTCTAGTTTTTTGGCTATAAAATGCAAAACAACGAGGAACGGCTATGGCGGGGCGGTGACTATGGTTCCTTAGTTCGTATTTGATGGCCCCGAATAATTTTAGGCTATCGGGGTCCGGGGGCCAGGAACCACTCGGAAGGCATGGGCTATAGCACACGAAAATATGGGAATCAGGCGAAATTCTAGTTTTTTGGCTGTAAAATGCAAAACAACGAGGAGCGGTCATGGCTGGCCGGTGACTATGATTCCTTAGGTTGTATTTGATGGCCTGAAATAATTTTAGGCGATCGGGGTCCGGGGGGCCTGGACCCACTCGGAAGGCGAGGGCAATAGCACACGAATGTTTGGGAATCGGGCGAAATTCTAGTTTTATGGACGTAAAATGCAAAACTATGAGGAACGGCCATGGAAGGGCAGTGACTATGGTTCATTAGGTCGTATTTTATAGCCCGGAAAAATTTTATGCGCCACTAGGAAGGCGTGGGCTATAGCACACGAATATATGGGAATCGGGGGGAATTCTAGTTTTTTGGCCGTAAAACACAAAAACAATGAGGAACGGACATAGCAGGGTGGTGACTATGGTTCCTTAGGTCGTATTTGATGGCCCGGAATAATTTTAGGCAATTAGGGTCAGGGGGCTCGGACCCATTTGGAAGGCGTGGGCTATAGCACACAAATATATGGGAATCGGGCGAAATTCTAGTTTTTTGGCCGTAAATCGCAAAACAACGAGGAACGGTAATGGCGGGGCGGTGACTATGGTTCCATAGGTCGTATTTGATAGCCCAAAAATATTTTAGGCGATAGGGGTCCGGAGGGCCCGGAACTCACTAGGAAGGCGTGGGCTATAGCGCACGAATATATGGGAATCGGGCGGAATTCTAGTTTTTTGGCCGTACAACGCAAAATAACGAGGAACGGCCATGGCGGGGCGGTGACTATGGTTCCTTAGGTCGTATTTGATAGCCTGGAAATATGTTAGGCAATCGGGGTCCGGGGTCTCGGACCCACCCGGAAGGCATGGGTTATAGCACACAAAAATATGGGAATCGGGCAAAATTCTAGTTTTTTGGTCGTAAAAAGCAAAACAACGAGGAACGGTCTTGGCAGGGCGGTGACTATGGTTCCTTAGGTCGTATTTGATAGCCCGGAAAAATTTTAGGCAATCGGGGTCCGAGGGGCCCAGACCCACTAGGAAAGCGTGGGCTATATATAGCGCAAGAATATATGGAAATCAGGCGAAATTCTAGTTTCTTAGCCATAAAACGCAAAACAACGAGGAACGGCCATGGCGGGGCGGTGACTATGGTTCCTTAGGTCATATTTGATGGCCTAGAAAAATGTTAGTCAATCTAGTTTCGGGGTGCCCGGGCCCACTCGGAAGGTGTGGGCTAGAGCACTCGAACATATGGGAATCGGGCGAAATTCAATTTTTTTGGTCGTAAAAAGCAAAACAACGAGGAACGGTCATGGCGGGCGGTGACTACGGATCCTTCGGTCGTATTTGATGGCCCAAATAAATTTTAGGCGATCAGGGACAGGGGGCCCGGACCCACTCGGAAGGTGTGGGCTGGAGCAGACAAATATATGGGAATCGGGCGGAATTCTAGTTTTTTGGCCGTAAAACGAAAAACAACGAGTAACGGCCATGGCGGGGTGGTGACTATGGTTCCTTAGGTCGTATTTGATGGCCCAGAATAATTTTAGGAGATCAGGGTCCGGGGGCCCCGACCCATTTGGATGGCGTGGGCTATAGCACACAAAAATATGGGAATCGGGCAGAATTCTACTTTTTTGGTCGTAAAAAGCAAAACAACGAGGAACGGTCATGGCGCGGCGGTGACTAAGGTTCCATAGGTCATAATTGATGGACCAAATATATTTTAGGTGATCGGGGTCCAGGGGGCCCAGACCCACCCGGAAAGCATGGGCTATAGCTCACGAAAATATTGCAATCGCACGAAATTCTAGTTTTTTGGACGTAAAAAGGATAAAAATGAGGAACGGTCATGGCGAGGCAGTGACTATGGTTCCTTTGGTCATAGTTGATGCTCCGGAATAATTTTAGGCGATCGGGGTCCGGGGGCCCGGACCCATTCGGAAGTCCTTGGCTATAGCACACGAATATATGGGAATCGGGCGGAATTCTAGTTTTTTGGCCGTAAAACTCAAAACAATGAGGAACGGCCATGGAGGGGCGGTAACTATGTTTCCTTAGGGTGTATTTGATGGCCCCGAATAATTTTAGGCTATCGGGGTCCGGGGGCCCGGACCCACTCGGAAGGCATAGGCTATAGCACACGAAAATATGGGAATCCGACAAAATTCTAGTTTTTTAGCCGTAAAATGCAAAACAACGAGGAATGGCCATGGCGGGGCGGTGACTATGGTTCCTTAGGTCGTATTTGATGGCCCTGAATAATTTTAGGTGATCGGGGTCTGGGGGCCAGGACCCACTCGGAAGGCATGGGCTATAGCACACGAAAATATGGGAATCAAGCGAAATACTAGTTTTTTGGCTATAAAATGCAAAACAACGAGGAACGGCCATGGCTGGGTGGTGACTATGGTTCCTTAGGTCGTATTTGATGGCCTGGAATAATTTTAGGCGATCGGGGTCCGGGGGTCCGGACCCACTCGGATGGCGAGGGTAATAGCACACGAATATATGGGAATCGGGCGGAATTCTTATTTTTTGGCCGTAAAACGCAAAACTACGAGGAACGGCCATGGAGGGGAGGTGACTATGGTTCCTTAGGTCGTATTTGATAGCCCGGAAAATTTTTATGCAATCGGGGTCTGGGGGCCCGGAACCCACTAGGAAGGCATGGGTTATAGCACACGAATATATGGGAATCGGGGGGAATTCTAGGTTTTTGGCCGTAAAACGCAAAACAACGAGGAACGGGCATGGCGGGGCGGTGACTATGGTTCCTTAGGTCGTATTTCATGGCCTGGAAAATTTTTAGGCATTCCGGTTATGGGCGACCCGGGCCCACTCGGAAGGCGTGGGCTAGAGCAAACGAAAATATGGGAATCGGGCGGAATTCTAGTTTTTTGGTCGTAAAAAGCAAAACAACGAGGAACGGCCACGGAGGGGTAGCGACTATGGTTCCTTAGGTCGTATTTGATGGCTCAGAAATATTTTAGGCGATCGGGGTCCGGGGGGCCTGGACCCACTCGGAAGGAGTGTGCTATAGCACACGAATATATGGGAATCGGGCGGAATTCTAGTTTTTTGGCCGTAAAATGCATAACAATGAGGAACGGACATGGAGGGGCGGTGACTATGGTTCCTAAGGTCGTATTTGATGGGCCCGAATAATTTTAGGCGATTGGGGTCCGGGGGCCCAGACCCACTCGGAAGGCGTGGGCAGCACACGAAAATATGGGAATCGAGCGAAATTCTACTTTTTTGGCCGTAAAACGCAAAATAGGAGGAATGGCCATGGTGGGGCGGTGAATATGGTTCCTTAGGTCGTATTTCATGGCCTGGAAAATTTTTAGGCATTCCGGTTATGGGCGACCCGGGCCCACTCGGAAGGCGTGGGCTAGAGCAAACGAAAATATGGGAATCAGGCGGAATTCTAGTTTTTTGGTCGTAAAAAGCAAAACAACGAGGAACGGTCATGGCGGGGCAGTGACTATGGATCCTTCGGCCGTATTTGATGGCCTAAATATGTTTTAGGCGATCGGGGTTCGGGGGGGCCGGACCCATTCGGAAGGTGTGGGCTAGAGCACACGAAAATATGGGAATCATGCGAAATTCTTGTTTTTTGGTCGTAAAAAGCAAAACAACAAGGAACGGTCATGGTGGGGAGGTGACTATGGTTCCTTAGGTCATATTTGATGGCCCCAAATAATTTTAGTCGATTGGGGTGCAGTGGCCCGGACCCTCTCGGAAGGCATGGGCTATAACACACGAAAATATGGGAATCAGACGAAATTCTAGTTTTTTGGCCGTAAAATGCAAAACAACGAGGAACGGCCACGGAGAGCCAGTGACTATGGTTCCTTAGGTCGTATTTGATGACCCGGAATAATTTTAGGTGATCGGCACTCGAAAGGCGTGGTCTGTAGCTCACGAATATATGGGAATTGGGCGGAATTCTAGTTTTTTGGTCGTAAAAAGCAAAACAACGAGGAACGATCATGGCGGGGTGGTGAATATGGTTCCTTATGTCGTATTTGATGGCCTTGAAAAATTTTAGGGAATCCGGTTTCGGGGGACCCGGGCCCACTCGGAAGGCGTGGGCTAGAGCACAGGAAAATATGGGAATCGGGCGAAATTCAATTATTTTGGTCGTAAAAAGCAAAACAACGAGGAACGGTCATGGCGGGCGGTGACTATGGATCCTTCGGTCGTATTTGATGGCCAAATAAATTTTAGGCGATCAGGGACAGGGGGGCCCGGACCCACTCGGAAGGTGTGGGCTGGAGCACACAAATATATGGGAATCGGGCGGAATTCTAGTTTTTTCGCCGTAAAACGAAAAACAACGAGTAACGGCCATGGCGGGGTGGTGACTATGGTTCCTTAGGTCATATTTGATGCCCCAGAATAATTTTAGGAGATCAGGGTCCGGGGGCCCGGACCCATTTGGATGGCGTGGGCTATAGCACACGAATATATGGGAATCGGGCGGAATTCTAATTTTTTGGCCGTAAAATGCAAAACAACGAGGAACGACAATGGCGGGGCAGTGACTATGGTTCCATAGGTCGTATTTGATAGCCCAGAAATATTTTAGGCGATAGGGGTCCGGAGGGCCCGGAACTCACTAGGAAGGCGTGGGCTATAGCGCACGAATATATGGGAATCGGGCGGAATTCTAGTTTTTTTGGCCGTAAAACGCAAAATAACGAGGAACGGCCATGGCGGGGCGGTGACTATGGTTCCTTAGGTCGTATTTGATAGCCTGGAAAAATGTTAGGCAATCGGGGTCCGGGGTCTCGGACCCACCCGGAAGGCATGGGTTATAGCACACAAAAATATGGGAATCGGGCAAAATTCTAGTTTTTTGGTCGTAAAAAGAAAAACAACGAGGAACAGTCTTGGCAGGGTGGTGACTATGGTTCCTTAGGTCATATTTGATAGCCCAGAAAAATTTTAGGCGATCAGGGTCCGAGGGGCCCAGACCCACTAGGAAAGCGTGGGCTTTATATAGCGCAAGAATATATAGAAATCAGGCGGAATTCTAGTTTCTTGGCCATAAAACGCAAAACAACGAGGAACGGCCATGGCGGGGCGGTGACTATGGTTCCTTAGGTCATATTTGATGGCCTAGAAAAATGTTAGGCAATCTAGTTTCGGGGTACCCGGGCCCACTCGGAAGGCGTGGGCTAGAGCACACGAAAATATGGGAATCGGGCGGAATTCTAGTTTTTTGGTCGTAAAAAGCAAAACAACGAGGAACGTTCATGGCGGGGCGATGACTATGGTTCCTTAGGATGTATTTGATGGCCCAAATAAATTTTAGGCGATCGGGGTCCGGGGGGCCCGGACCCACTCGGAAGGCTTGGGCTTAGCACACGAAAATTTGGGAATCGGGTGGAATTCTAGTTTTTTGGCCGTAAAACGCAAAACAACGAGGAACGGCCATGGTGGGGCGGTGACTATGGTTCCTTAGGTCGTATTTAATTGCCCAGAATAATTTTAAGCAATCGGGGTCCGAGGGCCTGGACCCACACGGAAGGCGTGGGCTATAGAACAAGAATATATGGGAATCAGCCGTAATTCTAGTTTTTTGGCCGTAAAACGAAAAACAACGAGGAACGGCCATGGCGGGGGCTCGCACCCACTCAGAAGGCAGGGGCTATAGCACACGAAAATATGGGAATCGGGCAAAATTCTATTTTTATACCATAAATTTCATAATAACGAGTAACGACCACGGCGGGGCGATGACTATGGTTACTTAGGTCATATTTGATGGCTCAGAAAAAGTTTAGGCGATCGGGGTCTGGGGGTCCCGGTCCCACTCAGAAGGCGTGGGCTATAGCACACAAATATATGGGAATCAGGCAGAATTCTAGTTTTTTGGCCGTAAAATGCAAAACAACGAGAACGGCCATTGAGAGGCGGTGACTATGGTTCCTTAGGTCTTATTTGATGGCATAGAAAAATATTAGGCAATTCGGTTTCTGGGTATTCGGGCCCACTCAGAAAGCGTGGGTTCTGCACACGAAAATATGGGAATCGGGGCAGAATTCTACTTTTTTGGTCGTAAAAAGCAAAACAATGAGGAACGGTCATGGCGCGGCGGTGACTATGGTTCCATAGGTCATAATTGATGGACCAAATATATTTTAGGTGATCGGGGTCTAGGGGGCCCGGACCCACCCGGAAAGCATGGGCTATAGCTCACGAAAATATTGCAATCGCACGAAATTCTAGTTCTTTGGACGTAAAAAGGATAAAAATGAGGAACGGTCATGGCGAGGCAGTGACTATGGTTCCTTTGGTCGTAGTTGATGCTCCGGAATAATTTTAGGCGATCGGGGTCCGGGGGCCCGGACCCATTCGGAAGGCCTGGGCTATAGCATACGAATATATGGGAATCGGGCGGAATTCTAGTTTTTTGGCCGTAAAACTAAAAACAACGAGGAACGGCCATGGCGGGGCGGTGAATATGGTTCCTTAGGGTGTATTTGATGGCCCCGAATAATTTTAGGCTATCGGGGTCCGGGGCCCGGACCCACTCGGAAGGCATAGGCTATAGCACACGAAAATATGGGAATCCGACAAAATTCTAGTTCTTTAGCCGTAAAATGCAAAACAACGAGGAACGGCCATGGTGGGGCAGTGACTATGGTTCCTTAGTTCGTATTTGATGGCCCTGAATAATTTTAGGCGATCGGGGTCTGGGGGCCAGGACCCACTCGGAAGGCATGGACTATAGCACACGAAAATATGGAAATCAAGAGAAATACTAGTTTTTTGGATGTAAAATGCAATACAACGAGGAACGGCCATGGCTGGGCGGTGACTATGGTTCCTTAGGTCGTATTTGATGGCCTGGAATAATTTTAGGCGATCGGGGTCAGGGGGCCCGGACCCACTCGGAAGGCGAGGGTAATAGCACACGAATATATGGGAATCGGGCGGAATTCTTGTTTTTTGGCCGTAAAACGCAAAACTATGAGGAACGGCCATGAGGGGCGGTGAATATGGTTCCTTAGGTCGTATTTGATAGCCCGGAAAATTTTTATGCGATCGGGGTCAGGGGGCCCGGAACCCACTTGGAAGGCATGGGCTATAGCACACAAATATATGGGAATCGGGGGGAATTCTAGGTTTTTGGCCGTAAAACGCAAAACAACGAGGAACGGCCATAGCGGGGCGGTGACTATGGTTCCTTAGGTCGTATTTCATGGCCCGGAATAATTTTAGGCGATTAGGGTCAGGGGGCCCGGACCCATTTGGAAGGCGTGGGCTATAGAACACGAATATATGGGAATCGTGCGAAATTCTAGTTTTTTAGCCGTAAAACGCAAAACAACGAGGAACGGCAATGGCGGGACGGTGAAAATGGTTCCTTAGGTCGTATTTGATGGCTTGGCAAAATGTTAGGCAATCCGGTTTCGGGGGACCCGGGCCCACTCGGAAGGCGGGGGGCAGCACACGAAAATATGGTAATCGGGCGGAATTCTAGTTTTTTGGTCGTAAAAAGAAAAACAACGAGGAACGACCACTGCAAAGTGGTGACTATGGTTCCTTAGGTCGTATTTGATGGCTCAGAAATATTTTAGGCGATCGGGGTCCGAGGGGCCCGGACCCACTCGGAAGGCGCGGGCTATAGCACACGAATATATGGGAATCGGGCGGAATTCTAGTTTTGTGGCCGTAAAATGCATAACAATGAGGAACGGACATGGAGGGGCGGTGACTATGGTTCCTAAGGTCGTATTTGATAGGCCCGAATAATTTTAGGCGATCGGGGTCCGGGGGCCCGGACCCACTCGGAAGGCGTGGGCAGCACACGAAAATATGGGAATCGAGCGAATTTCTAATTTTTTGGCCGTAAAATGCAAAATACGAGGAACGGCCATGGTGGGGCGGTGAATATGGTTCCTTAGGACGTATTTGATGGCTTGGAAAAATTTTAGGCAATCCGGTTTTGGGCCACCCAGGCCCACTCGGAAGGCGTGGGCTAGAGCACACGAAAATATGGGAATCGGGCGGGATTCTATTTGTTTGGTCGTAAAACGCAAAACAACGAGGAACGGTCATGGCGGGGCGGTGACTATGGATCCTTCGGTCGTATTTGATGGCCCAAATAAATTTTAGGCGATCGGGGTCCGGGGGGCCGGACCCACTCGGAATCATGTGCAATTCCACACGAAAATATAGGAATCATGTGCAATTCTTGTTTTTTGGTCGTAAAAAGCAAAACATCAAGGAATTGTCATGGCGGAGAGGTGACTCTGGTTCCTTAGGTCGTATTTGATGGCCCCGTATAATTTTAGTCGATCGGGGTCCGGTGGCCCGGACCCACTCTGAAGGCATGGGCTGTAGCACACGAAAATATGGGAATCAGACGAAATTCTAGTTTTTTGGCCGTAAAATGCAAAACAACGAGGAACGGCTACGGCGGGCCGGTGACTATGGTTCCTTAGGTCATATTGGATGACCCAAAATAATTTTAGGCGATCAGCACTCGGAAGGCGTGGTCTATAGCACACGAATATATGGGAATTGGGCGGAATTCTAGTATTTTAGTCGTAAAAAGCAAAACAACGAGGAACGGTCATGGCGGGGCGGTGAATATGGTTCCTTATGTCTTATTCGATGGCCTGGAAAATTTTTAGGGAATCCGGTTTCGGGGGACCCAGGCCCACTCGGAAGGCGTGGGCTAGAGCCTCGAAAATATGGGAATCGGGCGAAATTCCATAGTTTTGGTCGTACAAAGCAAAACAACGAGGAACGGTCATGGCGGGCGGTGACTATGGATCCTTCGGTCGTATTTGATGGCCTAAATACATTTTAGGCGATCAGGGACAGGGGGGCCCGGACCTACTTGGAAGGTGAGGGCTAGAGCACATGAATATATGGGAATCAGGCGGAATTCTAGTTTTTTGCCCGTTAAACGAAAAACAACGAGTAACAGCCATGGCGGGGCAGTGATTATGGTTCCTTAGGTCGTATTTGATGGCCCAAAATAATTTTAGTTGATCAGGGTCTGGGGGCTCGGACCGGAAGGCCACACGAATATTTGGGAATCGGGCGGAATTCTAGTTTTTTGGCCGTAAAACGCAAAACAACGAGGAACGGCAAAGGTGGGGCGGTGACTATGGTTCCTTAGGTCGTATTTGATGGCCTAGAAAAATGTTTGGCAATCTAGTTTCGGGGGACCCGGGCCCACTCGGAAGGGGGGGCAGCACACGAAAATATGGTAATCGGGTAGAATTCTAGTTTTTTGGTCGTAAAAAGCAAAACAACGAGGAACGGCCACGGCGGAGTGGTGACTATGGTTCCTTAGGTCGTATTTCACGGCTCAGAAATATTTTAGGCAATCGGGGTCCGGGGGCCCGGACCCACTCGGAAGGCGTTGGCTATAACACACGAATATATGGGAATCGGGCAGAATTCTAGTTTTTTTGGCCGTAAAACACATAACAATGAGGAACGGTCATGGCAGGGCGGTGACTATGGTTCCTAAGGTCGTATTTGATGGGCCCGAAAAATTTCAGGCGATCGGGGTCCGGGGGCCCGGACCCACTCCGAAGGCGAGGGCAGCACACGAAAATATGGGAATCGAGCGAAATTCTAGCTTATTGGCCGTAAAATGCAAAACAATGAGGAACGGCCATGGCGGGGCGGTGAATATGGTTCCTTAAGACGTATTTGATGGCCTGGAAAAATTTTAGGCAATCCGGTTTTGGGCCACCCGGGCCCACTCGGAAGGCGTGGGCTAGAGCACACGAAAATATGGGAATCAGGCGGGATTCTATTATTTTGGTCGTAAAATGCAAAACAACGAGGAACGGTCATGGCGGGGCAGTGATTATGGATCCTTCGGACGTATTTGATAGCCCAAATAAATTTTAGGCGATCGGGGTCCGGGGGGCCGGAACCACTCGGAAGGTGTGGGCTATAGCACACGAAAATATGGGAATCATGTGCAATTCTTATTTTTTGGTCGTAAAAAGCAAAACAACAAGGAATTGTCATGGCGGGGAGGTGACTCTGGTTCCTTAGGTCGTATTTGATGGCCCTGTATAATTTTAGTCGATCGGGGTCGGGTGGCCCGGACCCATTCTGAAGGCATGGGCTATAGCACACGAAAATATGGGAATCAGACGAAATTCTAGTTTTTTGGCCGTAAAATGCAAAACAACGAGGAACGGCTACGGCGGGCCGTTGACTATGGTTCCTTAGGTCATATTGGATGACCCGAAATAATTTTAGGCAATCGGCACTCGGAAGGCGTGGTCTATAGCACACGAATATATGGGAATTGGGCGGAATTCTAGTATTTTGGTCGTAAAAAGCAAAACAACGAGGAACGGTCATGGCGGGGCGGTGAATATGGTTCCTTATGTCTTATTCGATGGCCTGGAAAATTTTTAGGGAATCCGGTTTCGGGGGACCCGGGCCCACTCGGAAGGCGTGGGCTAGAGCCTCGAAAATATGGGAATCGGGCGAAATTCCATTTTTTTGGTCGTAAAAAGCAAAACAACGAGGAACGGTCATGGCGGGCGGTGACTATGGATCCTTCGGTCGTATTTGATGGCCTAAATACATTTTAGGCGATCAGCGACAGGGGGGCCCGGACCTACTTGGAAGGTGTGGGCTAGAGCACACGAATATATGGGAATCAGGCTGAATTCTAGTTTTTTGCCCGTAAAACGAAAAACAACGAGTAACAGCCATGGCGGGGCGGTGACTATGGTTCCTTAGGTCGTATTTGATGGCCCAAAATAATTTTAGGTGATCAGGGTCCGGGGGCTCGGACCGGAAGGCCACACGAATATTTGGGAATCGGGCGGAATTCTAGTTTTTTGGCCGTAAAACGCAAAACAACGAGGAACGGCAATGGCGGGGCGGTGACTATGGTTCCTTAGGTCATATTTGATGGCCTAGAAAAATGTTAGGCAATCTAGTTTCGGGGGACTCGGGCCCACTCGGAAGGGGGGGCAGCATACAAAAATATGGTAATCGGGTAGAATTCTAGTTTTTTGGTCGTAAAAAGCAAAACAACGAGGAACGGCCACGGCGGGGTGGTGACTATGGTTCCTTAGGTCGTATTTCATGGCTCAGAAATATTTTAGGCGAACGGGGTCCGGGGGCCCGGACCCACTCGGAAGGCGTGGGCTATAGCACACGAATATATGGGAATCGGGCAGAATTCTAGTTTTTTTGGCTGTAAAACACATAACAATGAGGAACAGACATGGCAGGGCGGTGACTATGGTTCCTAAGGCCGTATTTGATGGGCCCGAAAAATTTCAGGCGATCGGGGTCCGGGGGCCCGGACCCACTCGGAAGGTGTGGGCAGCACACGAAAATATGGGAATCGAGCAAAATTCTAGTTTATTGGCCGTAAAACGCAAAACAATGAGGAACGGCCATGGCGGGGCTGTGAATATGGTTCCTTAAGACGTATTTGATGGCCTGGAAAAATTTTAGGCAATCCGGTTTTGGGCCACCCGGGCTCACTCGGAAGGCATGGGCTAGAGCACACGAAAATATGGGAATCGGGCGGGATTCTATTATTTTTGTCGTAAAACGCAAAACAACGAGGAACGGTCATGGCGGGGCGGTGATTATGGATCCTTCGGTCGTATTTTATGGCCCAAATAAATTTTAGGCGATCGGGGTCCGGGGGGCCGGACCCACTCGGAAGGTGTGGGCTATAGCACACGAAAATATGGGAATCATGTGCAATTCTTGTTTTTTGGTCGTAAAAAGCAAAACAACAAGGAATTGTCATGGCGGGGAGGGGACTCTGGTTCCTTAGGTCGTATTTGATGGCCCCGTATAATTTTAGTCGATCGGGGTCCGGTGGCCCGGACCCACTCTGAAGGCATGGGCTATAGCACACGAAAATATGGGAATCAGACGAAATTCTAGTTTTTTGGCTGTAAAATGCAAAACAACGAGGAACGGCCACCGCGGGCCAGTGACTATGGTTCCTTAGGTAATATTGGATGACCCGAAATAATTTTAGGCGATCGGCACTCGGAAGGCGTGGTCTATATCACATGAATATATGGGAATTGGGCGGAATTCTAGTATTTTGGTCGTAAAAAGCAAAACAACGAGGAACGGTCATGGCGGGGCGGTGAATATGGTTCCTTATGTCGTATTAGATGGCCTGGAAAAATTTTAGGGAATTCGGTTTCGGGGGACCCGGGACCACTCGGACGGCGTGGGCTAGAGCACACGAAAATATGGGAATCGGGCGAAGTTCCATTTTATTGGTCGTAAAAAGCAAAACAACGAGGAACGGTCATGGCGGGCCGTGACTATGGATCCTTCGGTCGTATTTGATGGCCCAAATACATTTTAGGCGATCAGGGACAGGGGGGCCCGGACCTACTCCAAAGGTGTGGGCTAGAGCACACGAATATATGAGAATTAGGCGGAATTCTAGATTTTTTCCCGTAAAACGAAAAACAACGAGTAACAGCCATGGCGGGGTGGTGACTATGGTTTCCTTCTGTCGTATTTGATGGCCCAGAATAATTTTAGGTGATCAGGGTCCGGCTGCTCGGACCTATTTGGAAGGCCACACGAATATATGGGAATCGGGCGGAATTCTAGTTTTTTGGCCGTAAAACGCAAAACAACGAGGAACGGCAATGGCGGGGCGGTGACTATGGTTCCTTAGGTCATATTTGATGGCCTGGAAAAATGTTAGGCAATCCAGTTTCGGGGGACCCGGGCCCACTCGGAAGGGGGGGGCAGCACACAAAAATATGGTAATCGGGCAGAATTCTAGAATTCTAGTTTTTTGGTCGTAAAAAGCAAAACAACGAGGAACGGACACCGCAGGGTGGTGACTATGGTTCCTTAGGTCGTATTTCACGGCTTAGAAATATTTTAGGCGATCGGGGTCCGGGGGCCCGGACCCACTCGGAAGGCGTGGGCTATAGCACACAAATATATGGGAATCGGGAGGAATTCTAGTTTTTTGGCCGTAATACGCATAACAATGAGGAACGGACATGGCAGGGCGGTGACTATTGTTCCTAAGGTCATATTTGATGGGCCCGAATAATTTCAGGCGATCGGGGTCCGGGGGCCCGGACCCACTCGGAAGGCGTGGGCAGCACACGAAAATATGGGAATCGAGCGAAATTCTAGTTTTTTGGCCGTAAAACGCAAAACAATGAGGAACGGCCATGGCGGGGCGGTGAATATGGTTCCTTAGGTCGTATTTGATGGCCTGAAAAAATTTTAGGCAATCCGGTTTTGGGAGACCCGGGCCCACTCGGAAGGCGTGGGCTAGAGCACACGAAAATATGGAAATCGGGCGGAATTCTAGTTTTTTGGTCGTAAAAAGCAAAACAACGAAGAACGGTCATGGCGGGGCGGTGACTATGGATCCTTCGGTCGTATTGGATGGCCCAAATAAATTTTAGGCGATCCCCCGGACCCACTCGGAAGGTGTGGGCTAGAGCACACGAAAATATGGGAATTAGGCGGAATTCTTGTTTTTTGGTCGTAAAAAGCAAAACAACAAGGAACGGTCATGGCGGGGAGGTGACTATGGTTCCTTAGGTCGTATTTGATGGCCCCGATTAATTTTAGTCGATCGGGGTCCGGTGGCCCGGACCCATTCGGAAGGCATGGCCTATAGCACACGAAAATATGGGAATCAGGCGAAATTCTAGTGTTTTGGCCGTAAAATGCAAAACAACGAGGAACGGCCATGGCAGGGCGGTGACTATGGTTCCTTAGGTCGTATTTGATGACCCGGAATAATTTTAGGCGATCGGCACTCGGAAGGCATGGTCTATAGCACGAATATATGGGAATTAGGCGGAATTCTAGTTTTTTGGTCGTAAAAAGCAAAACAACGAGGAACGGTCATGGTGGGGCAGTGAATATGGTTCCTTGTGTCGTATTTGATGGCATGAAAACGTTTTAGGCAATCCGAATTTGGGGGACCCGGGCCCACTCGGAAGGCGTGTGCTAAAGCACACGAAAATATGGGAATCGGGCGAAATTCTATTTTTTTGGTCATAAAAAAACCGCCCTCCATGACCGTTCCTCGTTGTTTTGCTTTTTATGACCAAAAAAATAGAATTTCGCCTGATTCCCATATTTTCGTGTGCTCTAGCCCACGCCTTCCGAGTGGGCCCGGGTCCCCCGAATTCGGATTGCCTAAAACTTTTCCATGCCATCAAATACGACATAAGGAACCATATTCACCGCCCCACCATGACCGTTCCTCGTTGTTTTGCTTTTTACGACAAAAAAACTAGAATTCCGCCTAATTCCCATATATTCGTGCTATAGACCACGCCTTCCGAGTGCCGATCGCCTAAAATTATTCCGGGTCATCAAATACGACCTAAGGAACCATAGTCACCGCCCCGCCGTGGCCGTTCCTCGTTGTTTTGCATTTTACGGCCAAAAAACTAGAATTTCACCTGATTCCCATATTTTCGTGTGCTATAGGCCATGCCTTCCGAATGGGTCCAGGCCACCGGACCCAAATCGACTAAAATTAATCGGGGCCATCAAATAAGACCTAAGGAACCATATTCACCTCCCCGCCATGACCGTTCCTTGTTGTTTTGCTTTTTACGACCAAAAAACAAGAATTCCGCCTAATTCCCATATTTTCGTGTGCTCTAGCCCACACCTTCCGAGTGGGTCCGGGGGATCGCCTAAAATTTATTTGGGCCATCAAATACGACCGAAGGATCCATAGTCACCATCCCGCCATGACCGTTCCTCGTTGTTTTGCTTTTTACGACCAAAAAACTAGAATTCCGCCCGATTTCCATATTTTCGTGTGCTCTAGCCCACGCCTTCCGAGTGGGCCCGGGTCGCCCAAAACCGGATTGCCTAAAATTTTTTCAGGCCATCAAATACGACCTAAGGAACCATATTCACCTCCCCGCCATGGCCGTTCCTAGTTGTTTTGTGTTTTACGGCCAAAAAACTAGAATTTCGCTCGATACCCATATTTTCGTGTGCTGCCCACGCCTTCCGAGTGGGTCCGGGATCAGGGTCCGGCTGTTCGGACCCATTTGGAAGGCCACACGAATATATGGGAATCGGGCAAAATTCTAGTTTTTTGGCCGTAAAATGCAAAACAACGAGGAACGGCAATGGCGGGGCGGTGACTATGGTTCCTTAGGTCGTATTTGATGGCCTAGAAAAATGTTAGGCAATCCAGTTTCGGGGGACCCGGGCCCACTCGGAAGGGGGGGCAGCACACGAAAATATGGTAATCGGGCGAAATTCTAGTTTATTGGCCGTAAAACGCAAAACAACGAGGAACGGCCATGGCGGGGTGGTGAATATGGTTCCTTAAGACGTACTTGATGACCTGGAAAAATTTTAGGCAATCCGGTTTTGGGCCACCCGGGCCCACTCGGAAGGCGTTGGCTAGAGCACACGAAAATATGGGAATCGGGCGGGATTCTATTTTTTTGGTCGTAAAACGAAAAACAACGAGGAGCGGTCATGGCGAGGCGGTGACTAAGGATCCTTCGGTCGTATTTGATGGCCCAAATAAATTTTAGGCGATCGCGGTCCGGGGGGCCGGACCCACTCGGAAGGTGTGGGCTATAGCACACGAAAATATGGGAATCATGTGCAATTCTTGTTTTTTGTTCGTAAAAAGCAAAACAACAAGGAATTGTCATGGCGGGGAGGTGACTCTGGTTCCTTAGGTCGTATTTGATGGCCCCGTATAATTTTAGTCGATCGGGTTCCGGTGGCCCGGACCCACTCTGAAGGCATGGGCTATAGCACACGAAAATATGGGAATCAGATGAAATTCTAGTTTTTTGGCCGTAAAATGCAAAACAACGAGGAACGGCCACGGCGGGCTGGTGACTATGGTTCCTTAGGTCATATTGGATGACCCAAAATAATTTTAGGGGATCGGCACTCGGAAGGTGTGGTCTATAACACACGAATATATGGGAATTGGGCGGAATTCTAGTATTTTGGTCGTAAAAAGGAAAACAACGAGGAACGGCCATGGCGGGGCGGTGAATATGGTTCCTTATGTCGTATTCGATGGCCTGGAAAAATTTTAGGGAATCCGGTTTCGGGGGACCCGGGCCAACTCGGAAGGCGTGGGATAGAGCACACGAAAATATGGGAATCGGGCGAAGTTCCATTTTTTTGGTCGTAAAAAGCAAAACAACGAGGAACGGTCATGGCGGGCGGTGACTATGGATCCTTCGGTCATATTTGATGGCCCAAATACATTTTAGGCGATCAGGGACAGGGGGGCCGGACCTACTCCGAAGGTGTGGGCTAGAGCACACGAATATATGGGAATCAGGCGGAATTCTAGTTTTTTGCCCGTAAAATGAAAAACAACGAGTAACAGCCATGGCGGGGCGAAGACTATGGTTTCTTAGGTCGTATTTGATGGCCCAAAATAATTTTAGGTGATCAGGGTCCGGGGGCTCGGACCCATTTGGAAGGCCACACGAATATATGGGAATCGGGCGAAATTCTAGTTTTTTGGCCGTAAAACGCAAAACAACAAGGAACGGCAATGGCGGGGCGGTGACTATGGTTCCTTAGGTCGTATTTGATGGCCTGGAAAAATGTTAGGCAATCCAGTTTCGGGGGACCCGGGCCCACTCGGAAGGGGGGCAGCACAGGAAAATATGGTAATCGGGCAGAATTCTAGTTTTTTGGTCGTAAAAAGCAAAACAACAAGGAACGGCCACGGCGGGGTGGTGACTATGGTTCCTTAGGTCGTATTTCACGGCTCAGAAATATTTTAGGCGATCGGGGTCCGGGGGCCCGGACCCACTCGGAAGGCGTGGGCTATAGCAGACAAATATATGGGAATCCGGCAGAATTCTAGTTTTTTGGCCGTAAAACGCATAACAATGAGGAACGGACATGGCAGGGCGGTGACTATGGTTCCTAAGGTCGTATTTGATGGGCCTGAATAATTTCAGGCGATCGGGGTCCGGGGGCCCGGACCCACTCGGAAGGCGTGGGCAGCACACGAAAATATGGGAATCGAGCAAAATTCTAGTTTTTTGGCCGTAAAACGCAAAACAACGAGGAACGGCCATGGCGGGGCGGTGAATATGGTTCCTTAGGTCATATTTGATGGCCTAAAAATTTTTTAGGCAATCCGGTTTTGCGCGACCCCGGCCCACTCGAAGGCGTGGGCTAGAGCACACGAAAATATGAAAATCGGGCGGAATTCTAGTTTGTTGGTCATAAAAAGTAAAACAACGAGGAACCGTCATGGCGGGGCGGTGACTATGGATCCTTCGGTCATATTTGATGGACCAAATAAATTTTAGGCGATCCCCCGGACCCACTCGGAAGGTGTGGGCTAAAGCACACGAAAATATGGGAATTAGGCGGAATTCTTGTTTTTTGGTCGTAAAAAGCAAAACAACAAGGAACGGTCATGGCGGGGAGGTGACTATGGTTCCTTAGGTCGTATTTGATGGCCCCGAATAATTTTAGTCGATCGGGGTCCGGTGGCCCGGACCCATTCGGAAGGCATGACCTATAGCACACGAAAATATGGGAATCAGGCGAAATTCTAGTTTTTTGGCCGTAAAATGCAAAACAACGAGGAACGGCCACGGCGGGGCGGTGACTATGGTTCCTTAGGTCGTATTTGATGACGCGGAAGAATTTTAGGCGATCGGCACTCGGAAGGCGTGGTCTATAGCACGAATATACGGGAATTAGGCGGAATTCTAGTTTTTTGGTCGTAAAAAGCAAAACAACGAGGAACGGTCATGGTGGGGCGGTGAATATGGTTCCTTATGTCATATTTGATGGCATGGAAAAGTTTTAGGCAATCCGAATTCGGGGGACCCGGGCCCACTCGGAAGGCGTGGGCTAGAGCACACGAAAATATGGGAATCGGGCGAAATTCTATTTTTTTGATTATAAAAAGCAAAACAACGAGGAACGGTCATGGAGGGCGGTGACTATGGATCCTTCTATCGTATTTGATGGCCCAGAATAATTTTAGGTGATCAGGGTCCGGCTGCTCGGACCCATTTGGAAGGCCACACGAATATATGGGAATCGGGCAAAATTCTAGTTTTTTGGCCGTAAAACGCAAAACAACGAGGAATGGCAATGGCGGGGCGGTGACTATGGTTCCTTAGGTCGTATTTGATGGCCTAGAAAAATGTTAGGCAATCCAGTTTCGGGGGACCCGTGCCCACTCGGAAGGGGGGGCAGCACACGAAAATATGGTAATCGGGCGAAATTCTAGTTTATTTGCCGTAAAACGCAAAACATCGAGGAACGGCCATGGCGGGGCGGTGAATATGGTTCCTTAAGACGTATTTGATGGCCTGGAAATATTTTAGGCAATCCGGTTTTGGGCCACCCGGGCCCACTCGGAAGGCGTGGGCTAGAGCACACGAAAATATGGGAATCGGGCGGGATTCTATTTTTTTGGTCATAAAACGCAAAACAACGAGGAACGGTCAGGGCGAGGCGGTGACTATGGATCCTTCGGTCGTATTTGATGGCCCAAATAAATTTTAGGCGATCGCGGTCCGGTGGGCCGGACCCACTCGGAAGGTGTGGGCTATAGCACACGAAAATATGGGAATCATGTGCAATTCTTGTTTTTTGTTCGTAAAAAGCAAAACAACAAGGAATTGTCATGGCGGGGAGGTGACTCTTGTTCCTTAGGTCGTATTTGATGGCCCCGTATAATTTTAGTCGATCGGGTTCCGGTGGCCCGGACCCACTCTGAAGGCATGGGCTATAGCACATGAAAATATGGGAATCAGATGAAATTCTAGTTTTTTGGCCGTAAAATGCAAAACAACGAGGAACGGCCACGGCGGGCCGGTGACTATGGTTCCTTAGGTCATATTGGATGACCCAAAATAATTTTAGGCGATCGGCACTCGGAAGGGGTGGTCTATAACACACGAATATATGGGAATTGGGCGGAATTCTAGTATTTTGGTCGTAAAAAGCAAAACAACGAGGAACGGCCATGGCGGGGCGGTGAATATGGTTCCTTATTTCCTATTCGATGGCCTGGAAAAATTTTAGGGAATCCGATTTCGGGGGACCCGGGCCCACTCGGAAGGCGTGGGATAGAGCACACGAAAATATGGGAATCGGGCGAAGTTCCATTTTTTTGGTCGTAAAAAGCAAAACAACGAGGAACGGTCATGGCGGGCGGTGACTATGGATCCTTCGGTCGTATTTGATGGCCCAAATACATTTTAGGCGATCAGGGACAGGGGGGCCCGGACCTACTCCGAAGGTGTGGGCTAGAGCACACGAATATATGGGAATCAGGCGGAATTCTAGTTTTTTGCCCGTAAAATGAAAAACAACGAGTAACAGCCATGGCGGGGCGAAGACTATGGTTTCTTAGGTCGTATTTGATGGCCCAAAATAATTTTAGGTGATCAGGGTCCGGGGGCTCGGACCCATTTGGAAGGCCACACGAATATATGGGAATCGGGCGAAATTCTAGTTTTTTGGCCGTAAAACGCAAAACAACAAGGAACGGCAATGGCGGGGCGGTGACTATGGTTCCTTAGGTCGTATTTGATGGCCTGGAAAAATGTTAGGCAATCCAGTTTCGGGGGACCCGGGCCCACTCGGAACGGGGGCAGCACAGGAAAATATGGTAATCGGGCAGAATTCTAGTTTTTTGGTCGTAAAAAGCAAAACAACGAGGAACGGCCACGGCGGGGTGGTGACTATGGTTCCTTAGGTCGTATTTCACGGACCCACTCGGAAGGCGTGGGCTATAGCAGACAAATATATGGGAATCCGGCGAAATTCTAGCTTTTTGGCCGTAAAACGCATAACAATGAGGAACGGACATGGCAGGGCGGTGACTATGGTTCCTAAGGTCGTATTTGATGGGCCTGAATAATTTCAGGCGATCGGGGTCCGGGGGCCCGGACCCACTCGGAAGGCGTGGGCAGCACACGAAAATATGGGAATCGAGCGAAATTCTAGTTTTTTAGCCGTAAAACGCAAAACAACGAGGAATGGCCATGGAGGGGCGGTGAATATGGTTCCTTAGGTCTTATTTGATGGCCTGAAATTTTTTAGGCAATCCGGTTTTGCGCGACCCCGGCCCACTCGGAAGGCGTGGGCTAGAGCACACGAAAATATGAAAATCGGGCGAAATTCTAGTTTGTTGGTCATAAAAAGTAAAACAATGAGGAACGGTCATGGCGGGGCGGTGACTATGGATCCTTCGGTCATATTTGATGGCCCAAATAAATTTTAGGCGATCCCCCGGACCCACTCGGAAGGTGTGGGCTAAAGCACACGAAAATATGGGAATTAGGCGAAATTCTTGTTTTTTGGTCGTAAAAAGCAAAACAACAAGGAACGGTCATGGCGGGGAGGTGACTATGGTTCCTTAGATCGTATTTGATGGCCCCGAATAATTTTAGTCGATCGGGGTCCGGTGGCCCGGACCCATTCGGAAGGCATGGCCTATAGCACACGAAAATATGGGAATCAGGCGAAATTCTAGTTTTTTGGCCGTAAAATGCAAAACAACGAGTAACGGCCACGGAGGGGCGGTGACTATGGTTCCTTAGGTCGTATTTGATGACCCGAAATAATTTTAGGCGATCGGCACTCGGAAGGCGTGGTCTATAGCACGAATATACGGGAATTAGGCGGAATTCTAGTTTTTTGGTCGTAAAAAGCAAAACAACGAGGAACGGTCATGGTGGGGCGGTGAATATGGTTCCTTATGTCGTATTTGATGGCATGGAAAAGTTTTAGGCAATCCGAATTCGGGGGACCCGGGCCCACTCGGAAGGCGTGGGCTAGAGCACACGAAAATATGGGAATCGGGCGAAATTCTATTTTTTTGGTCATAAAAAGCAAAACAACGAGGAACGGTCATGGAGGGCGGTGACTATGGATCCTTCTGTCGTATTTGATGGCCCAGAATAATTTTAGGTGATCAGGGTCCGGCTGCTCGGACCCATTTGGAAGGCCACACGAATATATGGGAATCGGGCAAAATTCTAGTTTTTTGGCCGTAAAACGCAAAACAATGAGGAATGGCAATGGCGGGGCGGTGACTATGGTTCCTTAGGTCGTATTTGATGGCCTAGAAAAATGTTAGGCAATCCAGTTTCGGGGGACCCGGGCCCACTCGGAAGGGGGGGCAGCACACGAAAATATGGTAATCGGGCGAAATTCTAGTTTATTGGCCGTAAAACGCAAAACATCGAGGAACGGCCATGGCGGGGCGGTGAATATGGTTCCTTAAGATGTATTTGATGGCCTGGAAATATTTTTGGCAATCCGGTTTTGGGCCACCCGGGCCCACTCGGAAGGCGTGGGCTAGAGCACACGAAAATATGGGAATCGGGCGGGATTCTATTTTTTTGGTCGTAAAACACAAAACAACGAGGAACGGCCATGGCGAGGCGGTGACTATGGATCCTTCGGTCATATTTGATGGCCCAAATAAATTTTAGGCGATCGCGGTCCGGTGGGCCGGACCCACTCGGACGGTGTGGGCTATAGCACACGAAAATATGGGAATCATGTGCAATTCTTGTTTTTTGTTCGTAAAAAGCAAAACAATAAGGAATTGTCATGGCGGGGAGGTGACTCTGGTTCCTTAGGTCGTATTTGATGGCCCCGTATAATTTTAGTCGATCGGGTTCCGGTGGCCCGGACCCACTCTGAAGGCATGGGCTATAGTACACGAAATCAGATGAAATTCTAGTTTATTGGCCGTAAAATGCAAAACAACGAGGAACGGCCATGGCGGGGCGGTGAATATGGTTCCTTAAGACGTATTTGATGGCTTGGAAAAATTTTAGGCAATCCGGTTTTGGGCCACCCGGGCCCACTCGGAAGGCGTGGGCTAGAGCACACGAAAATATGGGAATCGGGCGGGATTCTATTTTTTTGGTCGTAAAACGCAAAACAACGAGGAACGGTCATGGCGGGGCAGTGACTATGGATCCTTCGGTAATATTTGATGGCCCAAATAAATTTTAGGCGATCGCGGTCCGGGGGGCCGGACCCACTCAAAAGGTGTGGGCTATAGCACACGAAAATATGGGAATCATGTGCAATTCTTGTTTTTTGTTCGTAAAAAGCAAAACAACAAGGAATTGTCATGGCGGGGAGGTGACTCTGGTTCCTTAGGTCGTATTTGATGGCCCCGTATAATTTTAGCCGATCGGGTTCCGGTGGCCCGGACCCACTCTGAAGGCATGGGCTATAGCACACGAAATCAGATGAAATTCTAGTTTTTTGGCCGTAAAATACAAAACAACGAGGAACGGCCACGGCGGGCCGGTGACTATGGTTCCTTAGGTCATATTGGATGACCCAAAATAAATTTAGGCGATCGGCACTCGGAAGGCGTGGTCTATAACACACAAATATATGGGAATTAGGCGGAATTCTAGTATTTTTGTCGTAAAAAGCAAAACAACGAGGAACGGTCATGGCGGGGCAGTGAATATGGTTCCTTATCTCGTATTCGATGGCCTGGAAAAATTTTAGGGAATTCGGTTTCGGGGGACCCGGGCCCACTCGGAAGGCGTGGGATAGAGCACACGAAAATATGGGAATCAGGCGAAGTTCCATTTTTTTGGTCGTAAAAAGCAAAACAACGAGGAACGGTCAGGGCGGGCGGTGACTATGGATCCTTCGGTCGTATTTGATGCCCCAAATACATTTTAGGCGATCAGGGACAGGGGGGCCCGGACCTACTCCGAAGGTGTGGGCTAGAGCACACAAATATATGGGAATCAGGCGGAATTTTAGTTTTTTGCCCGTAAAATGAAAAACAACGAGTAACAGCCATGGCGGGGCGGAGACTATGGTTTCTTAGGTCGTATTTGATGGCCCAAAATAATTTTAGGTGATCAGGGTCCGGGGGCTCGGACCCATTTGGAAGGCCACACGAATATATGGGAATCGGGCGGAATTCTAGTTTTATGGTCGTAAAAAGCAAAACAACGAGGAAGGGTCATGGTGTGGCGGTGAATATGGTTCCTTATATCGTATTTGATGGCATGCAAAATTTTTAGGCAATCCGAATTCGGGGGACCCGGGCCCACTCGGAAGGCGTGGGCTCTAGCACACGAAAATATGGGAATCGGGCGAAATTCTATTTTTTTGGTCATAAAAAGCAAAACAACGAGGAACGGTCATGGCGGGCGGTGACTATGGATCCTTCTGTCGTATTTGACGGCCCAGAATAATTTTAGGTGATCAGGGTCCGGCTGCTCGGACCCATTTGGGAGGCCACACGAATATATGGGAATCGGGCGAAATTCTAGTTTTTTGGCCGTAAAACGCAAAACAACGAGGAACGGCAATGGCGGGGTGGTGACTATGGTTCCTTAGGTCGTATTTGATGGCCTAGAAAAATGTTAGGCAATCCAGTTTCGGGGGACCCGGGCCCACTCGGAAGGGGTGGCAGCACACGAAAATATGGTAATCGGGCGAAATTCTAGTTTATTGGCCGTAAAACGCAAAACAACGAGGAACGGCCATGGCGGGGCGGTGAATATGGTTCCTTAAGACGTATTTGATGGCCTGGAATAATTTTAGGCAATCCGGGTTTGGGCCACTCGGGCCCATTCGGAAGGCGTGGGCTAGAGCACACGAAAATATGGGAATGGGGCTGGATTCTATTTTTTTGGTCGTAAAACGCAAAACAACGAGGAACGGTCATGGAGGGGCGGTGACTATGGATCCTTCGGTCGTATTTGATGGCCCAAATAAATTTTTGGCGATCGCGATCCGGGGGGCCGGACCCACTCGGAAGGCGTGGTCTATAACACACAAATATATGGGAATTAGGCGGAATTCTAGTATTTTTGTCGTAAAAAGCAAAACAACGAGGAACGGTCATGGCGCGGCGGTGAATATGGTTCCTTATCTCGTATTCGATGGCCTGGAAAAATTTTAGGGAATCCAGTTTCGGGGGACCCGGGCCCACTCGGAAGGCGTGGGATAGAGCACATGAAAATATGGGAATCAGGCGAAGTTCCATTTTTTTGGTCGTAAAAAGCAAAACAACGAGGAACGGTCATGGCGGGCGGTGACTATGGATCCTTCGGTCATATTTGATGGCCCAAATACATTTTAAGCGATCAGGGACAGGGGGCCCGGACCTACTCCGAAGGTGTGGGCTAGAGCACACGAATATATGGGAATCAGGCGGAATTCTAGTTTTTTGCCCGTAAAATGAAAAACAACGAGTAACAGCCATGGCGGGGCGGAGACTATGGTTTCTTAGGTCGTATTTGATGGCCCAAAATAATTTTAGGTGATCAGGGTCCGGGGGCTCGGACCCATTTGGAAGGCCACACGAATATATGGGAATCGGGCGGAATTCTAGTTTTTTGGCCGTAAAACGCAAAACAACGAGGAACGGCAATGGCGGGGCGGTGACTATGGTTCCTTAGGTCTTATTTGATGGCCTGAAAATTTTATAGGCAATCCGGTTTTGCGCGACCCGGGCCCACTCGGAAGGCGTGGGCTAGAGCACACGAAAATATGGAAATCGGGCGGAATTCTAGTTTGTTGGTCGTAAAAAGTAAAACAACGAGGAACGGTCATGGCGGAGCGGTGACTATGGATCCTTTGGTCGTATTTGATGCCCCAAATAAATTTTAGGCGTTCCCCCGGACCCACTCGGAAGGCGTGGTCTATAGCACACGAATATATGGGAATTGGGCGAAATTCTAGTATTTTGGTCGTAAAAAGCAAAACAACAAGGAACGGTCTTGGCGGGGAGGTGACTATGGTTCCTTAGGTCGTATTTGATGGCCCCGAATAATTTTAGTCGATCGGGGTCCGGTGGCCCGGACCCACTCGGAAGGCATGGCCTATAGCACACGAATATATGGGAATCAGGCAAAATTCTAGTTTTTTGGCCGTAAAATGCAAAACAACGAGGAACGACCACGGCGGGGTGGTGACTATGGTTCCTTAGGTCGTATTTGATGACCCAGAATAATTTTAGGCGATCGGCACTCGGAAGGCGTGGTCTATAGCACGAATATATGGGAATTAGGCGGAATTCTAGTTTTTTGGTCGTAAAAAGCAAAACAATGAGGAACGGTCATGGTGGGGCGGTGAATATGGTTCCTTATGTCATATTTGATGGCATGGAAAAGTTTTAGGCAATCCAAATTCGGGGGACCCGGGCCCACTCGGAAGGCGTGGGCTAGAGCAAACGAAAATATGGGAATCGGGCGAAATTCTATTTTTTTGGTCATAAAAAGCAAAACAACGAGGAACGGTCATGGCGGGCGGTGACTATGGATCCTTCTGTCGTATTTGATGGCCCAGAATAATTTTAGGTGATCTGGGTCCGGCTGCTCGGACCCATTTGGAAGGCCACACGAATATATGGGAATCGGGCGGTGACTATGGTTCCTTAGGTCGTATTTGATGGCCTGAAAAAATGTTAGGCAATCCAGTTTCGGGGGACCCGGGCGCACTCGGAAGGCGGGGGGCAGCACACGAAAATATGGTAATCGGGCAGAATTCTAGTTTTTTGGTCGTAAAAAGCAAAACAACGACGAACGGCCACGGCGGGGTGGTGACTATTGTTCCTTAGGTCGTATTTCATGGCTCAGAAATATTTTAGGCGATCGGGGTCCGGGGGCCCGGACCCACTCGAAAGGCGTGGGCTATAGCACATGAATATATGGGAATCGGGCGGAATTCTAGTTTTTTGGCCGTAAAACGCATAACAATGAGGAACGGACATGGCGGGGCGGTGACTATGGTTCCTAAGGTCATATTTGATGGGCACGAATAATTACAGGAGATCGGGGTCCGGGGGCCCGGACCCACTCGGAAGGCGTGGGCAGCACACGAAAATATGGGAATCGAGCGAAATTCTAGTTTTTTGGCCGTAAAACGCAAAACAACGAGGAACGGCCATGGCGGGGCGGTGAATATGGTTCCTTAGGTCGTATTTGATGGCCTGGAAAAATTTTAGGCAATCCGGTTTTGGGCGACCCGGGCCCACTCGGAAGGCGTGGGCTAGAGCACACGAAAATATGGGAATCGGGCGGAATTCTAGTTTTTTGGTCGTAAAAAGCAAAACAACGAGGAACGGTCATGGTGGGGCGGTGACTATGGATCCTTCGGTCGTATTTGATAGCCCAAATAAATTTTAGGCGATCGGGGTCCGGGGGGCCGGACCCACTCGGAAGGTGTGGACTATAGCACATGAAAATATGGGAATCATGTGCAATTCTTGTTTTTTGGTCGTAAAAAGCAAAACAACAAGGAATTGTCATGGCGGGGAGGTGACTCTGGTTCCTTAGGTCGTATTTGATGGCCCCGTATAATTTTAGTCGATCGGGGTCCGGTGGCCCAGACCCACTCTGAAGGCATGGGCTATAGCACACGAAAATATGGGAATCAGACGAAATTCTAGTTTTTTGGCCGTAAAATGCAAAACAACGAGGAACGGCCACGGCGGGCCGGTGACTATGGTTCCTTTAGTCATATTGGATGACCCGAAATAATTTTAGGCGATCGACACTCGGATGGCATGGTCTATAGCACACGAATATATGGGAATTGGGCGGAATTCTAGTATTTTGGTCGTAAAAAGCAAAACAACGAGGAACGGTCATGGCGGGGCGGTGAATATGGTTCCTTTTGTCGTATTCGTTGGCCTGGAAAAATTTTAGGGAATCCGGTTTCGGGGGACCCGGGCCCACTCGGAAGGCGTGGGCTAGACCTCACGAAAATATGGGAATCGGGCGAAGTTCCATTTTTTTGGTCGTAAAAAGCAAAACAACGAGGAACGGTCATGGCGGGCGGTGACTATGGATCCTTCGGTCGTATTTGATGGCCCAAATACATTTTAGGCGATCAGGGACAGGGGGGCCGGACCTACTCCGAAGGTGTGGGCTAGAGCACATGAATATATGGGAATAAGGCGGAATTCTAGTTTTTTGCCCGTAAAACGAAAAACAATGAGTAACAGCCATGGCGGGGCGGTGACTATGGTTTCTTAGGTCGAATTTGATGGCCCAAAATAATTTTAGGTGATCAGGGTCCGGGGGCTCGGACCCATTTGGAAGGCCACACGAATATATGGGAATCGGGCGGAATTCTAGTTTTTTGGCCGTAAAACGCAAAACAACGAGGAACGGCAATGGAGAGGCGGTGACTATGGTTCCTTAGGTCGTATTTGATGGCCTGGAAAAATGTTAGGCAATCCAGTTTCGGGGGACCCGGGCCCACTCGGAAGGGGGGGCAGCACACGAAAATATGGTAATCGGGCAGAATTCTAGTTTTTTGGTCGTAAAAAGTAAAACAACGAGGAACGGCCACGGCGGGGTGGTGACTATGGTTTCTTAGGTCGTATTTCACGGCTCAGAAATTTTAGGCGATCGGGGTCCGGGGGCCCGGACCCACTCGGAAGGCGTGGGCTATAGCACACAAATATATGGGAATCGGGCGGAATTCTAGTTTTTTGGCCGTAAAACGCATAACAATGAGGAACGGACATGGCAGGGCAGTGACTATGGTTCCTAAGGTCGTATATGATGGGCTCGAATAATTTCTGGCGATCGGGGTCCGGGGGCCCGGACCCACTCGGAAGGCGTGGGAAGCACACGAAAATATGGGAATCGTGCAAAATTCTAGTTTTTTGGCCGTAAAACGCAAAACAACGAGGAACGGCCATGGAGGGGCGGTGAATATGGTTCCTTAGGTCGTATTTGATGGCCTGGAAAATTTTTAGGCAATCCGGTTTTGGGCGACCCGGGCCCACTCGGAAGGCGTGGGCTAGAGCACACGAAAATATGGGAATCGAGCGGAATTCTAGTTTTTTGGTCATAAAAAGCAAAACAACGAGGAACAGTCATGGCGGGGCGGTGACTATGGATCCTTCTGTCGTATTTGATGGCCCGGAATAAATTTTAGGCGATCCCCCCGACCCACTCGGAAGGTATGGGCTAGAGCACACGAAAATATGGGAATTAGGCGAAATTCTTATTTTTTGGTCGTAAAAAACAAAACAACAAGGAACGGTCATGGCAAGGAGGTGACTATGGTTCCTTAGGTCGTATTTGATGGCCCCGAATAATTTTAGTCGATCGGGGTCCGGTGGCCCGGACCCACTCGGAAGGCATGGGCTATAGCACACGAAAATATGGGAATCAGGCGAAATTCCAGTTCTTTGGCCGTAAAATGCAAAAAAACGAGGAACGGCCACGGCGGGGCGGTGACTATGGTTCCTTAGGTCGTATTTGATGACCCGGAATAATTTTAGGCGATCGGCACTCGGAAGAAGTGGTCTATAGCAAGAATATATGGGAATTAGGTGGAATTCTAGTTTTTTGGTCGTAAAAAGCAAAACAACGAGGAACGGTCATGGTGGGGCGGTGAATATGGTTCCTTATGTCGTATTTGATGGCATGGAAAAGTTTTAGGCAATCCTAATTCGGGGGACCCGGGCCCACTCGGAAGGCGTGGGCTAGAGCACACGAAAATATGGGAATCGGGCGAAATTCTATTTTTTTGGTCATAAAAAGCAAAACAACAAGGAACGGTCATGGCGGGCGCTGATTATGGATCCTTCTTTTGTATTTGATGGCCCAGAATAATTTTAGGTGATCAGGGTCCGGGGGTTCGGACCCATTTGGAAGGCCACACGAATATATGGGAATCGGGCGGAATTCTAGTTTTTTGGCCGTAAAACGCAAAACAACGAGGAACGGCAATGGCGGGGCGGTGACTATGGTTCCTTAGGTCGTATTTGATGGCCTGGAAAAATGTTAGGCAATCCAGTTTCGGGGGACCCGGGCCCACTCGGAAGGCGGGGGCAGCACACGAAAATATGGTAATCGGGCAGAATTCTAGTTGTTTGGTCGTAAATGGAAAAACAACGACGAACGGCCACGGCAGGGTGGTGACTATGGTTCCTTAGGTCGTATTTCACCGCTCAGAAATATTTTAGGCGATCGGGGTCCGGGGGCCCGGACCCACTCGGAAGGCGTGGGCTATAGCACACGAATATATGGGAATCGGGCGGAATTCTAGTTTTTTGGCCGTAAAACGCATAACAATGAGGAACGGACATGGCGGGGCGGTGACTATGGTTCCTAAGGTCATATTTGATGGGCACGAATAATTTCAGGAGATCGGGGTCCGGGGGCCCGGACCCACTCGTAAGGCGTGGGCAGCACACGAAAATATGGGAATCGAGCGAAATTCTAGTTTTTTGGCCGTAAAACGCAAAACAACGAGGAACGGCCATGGCAGGGCGGTGAATATGGTTCCTTAGGTCGTATTTGATGGCCTGGAAAAATTTTAGGCAATCCGGTTTTGGGCGACCCGGGCCCACTCGGAAGGCGTGGGCTAGAGCACACGAAAATATGGGAATCGGGCGGAATTCTAGTTTTTTGGTCGTAAAAAGCAAAACAACGAGGAACGGTCATGGTGGGGCGGTGACTATGGATCCTTCGGTCGTATTTGATAGCCCAAATAAATTTTAGGCGATCGGGGTCCGGGGGGCCGGACCCACTCGGAAGGTGTGGACTATAGCACATGAAAATATGGGAATCATGTGCAATTCTTGTTTTTTGGTCGTAAAAAGCAAAACAACAAGGAATTGTCATGGCGGGGAGGTGACTCTGGTTCCTTAGGTCGTATTTGATGGCCCCGTATAATATTAGTCGATCGGGGTCCGGTGGCCCAGACCCACTCTGAAGGCATGGGCTATAGCACACGAAAAAATGGGAATCAGACGAAATTCTAGTTTTTTGACCGTAAAATGCAAAACAACGAGGAACGGCCACGGCGGGCCGGTGACTATGGTTCCTTTGGTCATATTGGATGACCCGAAATAATTTTAGGCGATCGGCACTCGGATGGCATGGTCTATAGCACACGAATATATGGGAATTGGGCGGAATTCTAGTATTTTGGTCGTAAAAAGCAAAACAACGAGGAACGGTCATGGCGGGGCGGTGAATATGGTTCCTTATGTCGTATTCGTTGGCCTGGAAAAATTTTAGGGAATCCAGTTTCGGGGGACCCGGGCCCACTCGGAAGGCGTGGGCTAGACCTCACGAAAATATGGGAATCGGGCGAAGTTCCATTTTTTTGGTCGTAAAAAGCAAAACAACGAGGAACGGTCATGGCGGGCGGTGACTATGGATCCTTCGGTCGTATTTGATGGCCCAAATACATTTTTGGCGATCAGGGACAGGGGGGCCGGACCTACTCCGAAGGTGTGGGCTAGAGCACACGAATATATGGGAATAAGGCGGAATTCTAGTTTTTTGCCCGTAAAACGAAAAACAACGAGTAACAGCCATGGCGGGGCGGTGACTATGGTTTCTTAGGTCGAATTTGATGGCCCAAAATAATTTTAGGTGATCAGGGTCCGGGGGCTCGGACCCATTTGGAAGGCCACACGAATATATGGGAATCGGGAGGAATTCTAGTTTTTTGGCCGTAAAACGCAAAACAACGAGGAACGGCAATGGAGAGGCGGTGACTATGGTTCCTTAGGTCGTATTTGATGGCCTGGAAAAATGTTAGGCAATCCAGTTTCGGAGGACCCGGGCCCACTCGGAAGGGGGGGCAGCACACGAAAATATGGTAATCGGGCAGAATTCTAGTTTTTTGGTCGTAAAAAGCAAAACAACGAGGAACGGCCACGGCGGGGTGGTGACTATGGTTTCTTAGGTCGTATTTCACGGCTCAGAAATATTTTAGGCGATCGGGGTCCGGGGGCCCGGACCCACTCGGAAGGCGTGGGCTATAGCACACAAATATATGGGAATCGGGCGAAACTCTAGTTTTTTGGCCGTAAAACGCATAACAATGAGGAACGGACATGGCAGGGCGGTGACTATGGTTCCTAAGGTCGTATTTGATGGGCCCGAATAATTTCAGGCGATCGGGGTCCGGGGGCCCGGACCCACTCGAAAGGCGTGGGCAGCACACGAAAATATGGGAATCGTGCAAAATTCTAGTTTTTTGGCCGTAAAACGCAAAACAACGAGGAACGGCCATGGCGGGGCGGTGAATATGGTTCCTTAGGTCGTATTTGATGGCCTGGAAAATTTTTAGGCAATCCGGTTTTGGGCGACCCGGGCCCACTCGGAAGGCGTGGGCTAGAGCACACGAAAATATGGGAATCGAGCGGAATTCTAGTTTTTTGGTCATAAAAAGCAAAACAACGAGGAACAGTCATGGCGGGGCGGTGACTATGGATCCTTCTGTCGTATTTGATGGCCCAGAATAAATTTTAGGCGATCCCCCGGACCCACTCGGAAGGTATGGGCTAGAGCACACGAAAATATGGGAATTAGGCGAAATTCTTGTTTTTTGGTCGTAAAAAGCAAAACAACAAGGAACGGTCATGGCGAGGAGGTGACTATGGTTCCTTAGGTCGTATTTGATGGCCCCGAATAATTTTAGTCGATCGGGGTCCGGTGGCCCGGACCCACTCGGAAGGCATGGGCTATAGCACACGAAAATATGGGAATCAGGCGAAATTCTAGTTCTTTGGCCGTAAAATGCAAAGAAACGAGGAACGGCCACGGCGGGGCGGTGACTATGGTTCCTTAGGTCGTATTTGATGACCCGGAATAATTTTAGGCGATCGGCACTCGGAAGGCGTGGTCTATAGCAAGAATATATGGGAATTAGGTGGAATTCTAGTTTTTTTGTCGTAAAAAGCAAAACAACGAGGAACGGTCATGGTGGGGCGGTGAATATGGTTCCTTATGTCGTATTTGATGGCATGGAAAAGTTTTAGGCAATCCTAATTCGGGGGACCCGGGCCCACTCGGAAGGCGTGGGCTAGAGCACACGAAAATATGGGAATCGGGCGAAATTCTATTTTTTTGGTCATAAAAAGCAAAACAACAAGGAACGGTCATGGCGGGCGGTGATTATGGATCCTTCTGTTGTATTTGATGGCCCAGAATAATTTTAGGTGATCAGGGTCCGGGGGTTCGGACCCATTTGGAAGGCCACACGAATATATGGGAATCGGGCGGAATTCTAGTTTTTTGGCCGTAAAACGCAAAACAACGAGGAACGGCAATGGCGGGGCGGTGACTATGGTTCCTTAGGTCGTATTTGATGGCCTGGAAAAATGTTAGGCAATCCAGTTTCGGGGGACCCGGGCCCACTCGGAAGGCGGGGGCAGCACACGAAAATATGGTAATCGGGCAGAAATTCTAGTTGTTTGGTCGTAAATGGAAAAACAACGACGAACGGCCACGGCAGGGTGGTGACTATGGTTCCTTAGGTCGTATTTCACCGCTCAGAAATATTTTAGGCGATCGGGGTCCGGGGGCCCGGACCCACTCGGAAGGCGTGGGCTATAGCACACGAATATATGGGAATCGGGCGGAATTCTAGTTTTTTGGCCGTAAAACGCATAACAATAAGGAACGGACATGGCGGGGCGGTGACTATGGTTCCTAAGGTCATATTTGATGGGCACGAATAATTTCAGGAGATCGGGGTCCGGGGACCCGGACCCACTCGGAAGGCGTGGGCAGCACACGAAAATATTGGAATCGAGCGAAATTCTAGTTTTTTGGCCGTAAAACGCAAAACAACGAGGAACGGCCATGGCGGGGCGGTGAATATGGTTCCTTAGGTCGTATTTGATGGCCTGGAAAAATTTTAGGCAATCCGGTTTTGGGCGACCCGGGCCCACTCGGAAGGCGTGGGCTAGAGCACACGAAAATATGGGAATCGGGCGGAATTCTAGTTTTTTGGTCGTAAAAAGCAAAACAACGAGGAACGGTCATGGTGGGGCGGTGACTATGGATCATTCGGTCATATTTGATAGCCCAAAGAAATTTTAGGCGATCGGGGTCCGGGGGGCCGGACCCACTCGGAAGGTGTGGACTATAGCACATGAAAATATGGGAATCATGTGCAATTCTTGTTTTTTGGTCGTAAAAAGCAAAACAACAAGGAATTGTCATGGCGGGGAGGTGACTCTGGTTCCTTAGGTCGTATTTGATGGCCCCGTATAATTTTAGTCGATCGGGGTCCGGTGGCCCAGACCCACTCTGAAGGCATGGGCTATAGCACACGAAAATATGGGAATCAGACGAAATTCTAGTTTTTTGGCCATAAAATGCAAAACAACGAGGAACGGCCACGGCGGGCCGGTGACTATGGTTCCTTTGGTCATATTGGATGACCCGAAATAATTTTAGGCGATCGGCACTCGCATGGCATGGTCTATAGAACACGAATATATGGGAATTGGGCGGAATTCTAGTATTTTTGTCGTAAAAAGCAAAACAACGAGGAACGGTCATGGCGGGGCGGTGAATATGGTTCCTTATGTCGTATTCGTTGGCCTGGAAAAATTTTAGGGAATCCGGTTTCGGGGGACCCGGGCCCACTCGGAAGGCGTGGGCTAGACCTCACGAAAATATGGGAATCGGGCGAAGTTCCATTTTTTTGGTCGTAAAAAGCAAAACAACGAGGAATGGTCATGGCGGGCGGTGACTATGGATCCTTCGGTCGTATTTGATGGCCCAAATACATTTTAGGCGATCAGGGACGGGGGGGCCGGACCTACTCCGAAGGTGTGGGCTAGAGCACACGAATATATGGGAATAAGGCGGAATTCTAGTTTTTTGCCCGTAAAACGAAAAACAACGAGTAACAGCCATGGCGGGGCGGTGACTATGGTTTCTTAGGTCGAATTTGATGGCCCAAAATAATTTTAGGTGATCTGGGTCCGGGGGCTCGGACCCATTTGGAAGGCCACACGAATATATGGGAATCGGGCGGAATTCTAGTTTTTTGGCCGTAAAACGCAAAACAACGAGGAACGGCAATGGAGAGGCGGTGACTATGGTTCCTTAGGTCGTATTTGATGGCCTGGAAAAATGTTAGGTAATCCAGTTTCGGGGGACCCGGGCCCACTCGGAAGGGGGGGCAGCACACGAAAATATGGTAATCGGGCAGAATTCTAGTTTTTTGGTCGTAAAAAGCAAAACAACGAGGAACGGCCACGGCGGGGTGGTGACTATGGTTTCTTAGGTCGTATTTCACGGCTCAGAAATATTTTAGGCGATCGGGGTCCGGGGGCCCGGACCCACTCGGAAGGCGTGGGCTATAGCACACAAATATATGGGAATTGGGCGGAATTCTAGTTTTTTGGCCGTAAAACGCATAACAATGAGGAACGGATATGGCAGGGCGGTGACTATAGTTGCTAAGGTCGTATTTGATGGGCCCGAATAATTTCAGGCGATCGGGGTCCGGGGGCCCGGACCCACTCGGAAGGCGTGGGCAGCACACGAAAATATGGGAATCGTGCAAAATTCTAGTTTTTTGGCCGTAAAACGCAAAACAACGAGGAACGGCCATGGCGGGGCGATGAATATGGTTCCTTAGGTCGTATTTGATGGCCTGGAAAATTTTTAGGCAATCCGGTTTTGGGCGACCCGGGCCCACTCGGAAGGCGTGGGCTAGAGCACACGAAAATATGGGAATCGAGCGGAATTCTAGTTTTTTGGTCATAAAAAGCAAAACAATGAGGAACAGTCATGGCGGGGCGGTGACTATGGATCCTTCTGTCGTATTTGATGGCCCAGAATAAAGTTTAGGCGATCCCCCGGACCCACTCGGAAGGTATGGGCTAGAGCACACGAAAATATGGGAATTAGGCGAAATTCTTGTTTTTTGGTCGTAAAAAGCAAAACAACAAGGAACGGTCATGGCGAGGAGGTGACTATGGTTCCTTAGGTCGTATTTGATGGCCCCGAATAATTTTAGTTGATCGGGGTCCGGTGGCCCGGACCCACTCGGAAGGCATGGGCTATAGCACACGAAAATATGGGAATCAGGCGAAATTCTAGTTCTTTGGCCGTAAAATGGAAAACAACGAGGAACGGCCACGGCGGGGCGGTGACTATGGTTCCTTAGGTCATATTTGATGACCCGGAATAATTTTAGGCGATCGGCACTCGGAAGGCATGGTCTATAGCAAGAATATATGGGAATTAGGTGGAATTCTAGTTTTTTGGTCGTAAAAAGCAAAACAACGAGGAACGGTCATGGTGGGGCGGTGAATATGGTTCCTTATGTCGTATTTGATGGCATGGAAAAGTTTTAGGCAATCCTAATTCGGGGGACCCGGGCCCACTCGGAAGGCGTGGGCTAGAGCACACGAAAATATGGGAATCGGGCGAAATTCTATTTTTTTGGTCATAAAAAGCAAAACAACAAGGAACGGTCATGGCGGGCGGTGATTATGGATCCTTCTGTTGTATTTGATGGCCCAGAATAATTTTAGGTGATCAGGGTCCGGGGGTTCGGACCCATTTGGAAGGCCACACGAATATATGGGAATCGGGCGGAATTCTAGTTTTTTGGCCGTAAAACGCAAAACAACGAGGAACGGCAATGGCGGGGCGGTGACTATGGTTCCTTAGGTCGTATTTGATGGCCTGGAAAAATGTTAGGCAATCCAGTTTCGGGGGACCCGGGCCCACTCGGAAGGCGGGGGCAGCACACGAAAATATGGTAATCCGGCAGAATTCTAGTTGTTTGGTCGTAAATGGAAAAACAACGACGAACGGCCACGGCAGGGTGGTGACTATGGTTCCTTAGGTCATATTTCACCGCTCAGAAATATTTTAGGCGATCGGGGTCCGGGGGCCCGGACCCAGTCGAAAGGCGTGGGCTATAGCACACGAATATATGGGAATCGGGCGGAATTCTAGTTTTTTGGCCGTAAAACGCATAACAATGAGGAACGGACATGGCGGGGCGGTGACTATGGTTCCTAAAGTCATATTTGATGGGCACGAATAATTTTAGGCGATCGGGGTCCGGGGGCCCGGACCCACTCGGAAGGCGTGGGCAGCACACGAAAATATGGGAATCGAGCGAAATTCTAGTTTTTTGTTCGTAAAACGCAAAACAACGAGGAACGGCCATGGCGGGGCGGTGAATATGGTTCCTTAGGTCGTATTTGATGGCCTGGAAAAATTTTAGGCAATCCGGTTTTGGGCGACCCGGGCCCACTCGGAAGGCGTGGGCTAGAGCACACGAAAATATGGGAATCGGGCGGAATTCTAGTTTTTTGGTCGTAAAAAGCAAAACAACGAGGAACGGTCATGGTGGGGCGGTGACTATGGATCCTTCGGTCGTATTTGATAGCCCAAATAAATTTTAGGCGATCGGGGTCCGGGGGGCCGGACCCACTCGGAAGGTGTGGACTATAGCACATGAAAATATGGGAATCATGTGCAATTCTTGTTTTTTGGTCGTAAAAAGCAAAACAACAAGGAATTGTCATGGCGGGGAGGTGACTATGGTTCCTTAGGTCGTATTTGATGGCCCCGTATAATTTTAGTCGATCGGGGTCCGGTGGCCCAGACCCACTCTGAAGGCATGGGCTATAGCACACGAAAATATGGGAATCAGACGAAATTCTAGTTTTTTGGCCATAAAATGCAAAACAACGAGGAACGGCCACGGCGGGCCGGTGACTATGGTTCCTTTGGTCATATTGGATGACCCGAAATAATTTTAGGCGATCGGCACTCGGATGGCATGGTCTATAGCACACGAATATATGGGAATTGGGCGGAATTCTAGTATTTTGGTCGTAAAAAGCAAAACAACGAGGAACGGTCATGGCGGGGCGGTGAATATGGTTCCTTATGTCGTATTCGTTGGCCTGGAAAAATTTTAGGGAATCCGGTTTCGGGGGACCCGGGCCCACTCGGAAGGCGTGGGCTAGACCTCACGAAAATATGGGAATCGGGCGAAGTTCCATTTTTTTGGTCGTAAAAAGCAAAACAACGAGGAACGGTCATGGCGGGCGGTGACTATGGATCCTTCGGTCGTATTTGATGGCCCAAATACATTTTAGGCGATCAGGGACAGGGGGGCCCGGACCTACTCCGAAGGTGTGGGCTAGAGCACACGAATATATGGGAATCAGGCGGAATTCTAGTTTTTTGCCCGTAAAATGAAAAACAACGAGTAACAGCCATGGCGGGGCGGAGACTATGGTTTCTTAGGTCGTATTTGATGGCCCAAAATAATTTTAGGTGATCAGGGTCCGGGGGCTCGGACCCATTTGGAAGGCCACACGAATATATGGGAATCGGGCGGAATTCTAGTTTTTTGGCCGTAAAACGCAAAACAACGAGGAACGGCAATGGAGAGGCGGTGACTATGGTTCCTTAGGTCGTATTTGATGGCCTAGAAAAATGTTAGGCAATCCAGTTTCGGGGGACCCGGGCCCACTCGGAAGGGGGGGGCAGCACACAAAAATATGGTAATCGGGCAGAATTCTAGTTTTTTGGTCGTAAAAAGCAAAACAACGAGGAACGGCCACGGCGGGGTGGTGACTATGGTTTCTTAGGTCGTATTTCACGGCTCAAAAATATTTTAGGCGATCGGGGTCCGGGGGCCCGGACCCACTCGGAAGGCGTGGGCTATAGCACACAAATATATGGGAATCGGGCGGAATTCTAGTTTTTTGGCCGTAAAACGCATAACAATGAGGAACGGACATGGCAGGGCGGTGACTATGGTTCCTAAGGTCGTATTTGATGGGCCCGAATAATTTCAGGCGATCGGGGTCCGGGGGCCCGGACCCACTCGGAAGGCGTGGGCAGCACACGAAAATATGGGAATCGTGAAAAATTCTAGTTTTTTGGCCGTAAAACGCAAAACAACGAGGAACGGCCATGGCGGGGCGGTGAATATGGTTCCTTAGGTCATATTTGATGGCCTGGAAAATTTTTAGGCAATCCGGTTTTGGGCGACCCGGGCCCTCTCGGAAGGCGTGGGCTAGAGCACACGAAAATATGGGAATCGAGCGGAATTCTAGTTTTTTGGTCATAAAAAGCAAAACAACGAGGAACAGTCATGGCGGGGCGGTGACTATGGATCCTTCTGTCATATTTGATGGCCCAGAATAAATTTTAGGCGATCCCCCGGACCCACTCGGAAGGTATGGGCTAGAGCACACGAAAATATGGGAATTAGGCGAAATTCTTGTTTTTTGGTCGTCAAAAGCAAAACAACAAGGAACGGTCATGGCGAGGAGGTGACTATGGTTCCTTAGGTCGTATTTGATGGCCCCGAATAATTTTAGTCGATCGGGGTCCGGTGGCCCGGACCCACTCGGAAAGCATGGGCTATAGCACACGAAAATATAGGAATCAGGCGAAATTCTAGTTCTTTAACCGTAAAATGCAAAAAAACGAGGAACGGCCACGGCGGGGCGGTGACTATGGTTCCTTAGGTCGTACTTGATGACCCGGAATAATTTTAGGCGATCGGCACTCGGAAGGCGTGGTCTATAGCAAGAATATATGGGAATTAGGTGGAATTCTAGTTTTTTGGTCGTAAAAAGCAAAACAACGAGGAACGGTCATGGTGGGGCGGTGAATATGGTTCCTTATGTCGTATTTGATGGCATGGAAAAGTTTTAGGCAATCCTAATTCGGGGGACCCGGGCCCACTCGGAAGGCGTGGGCTAGAGCACACGAAAATATGGGAATCGGGCGAAATTCTATTGTTTTGGTCATAAAAAGCAAAACAACAAGGAACGGTCATGGCGGGCGGTGATTATGGATCCTTCTGTTGTATTTGATGGCCCAGAATAATTTTAGGTGATCAGGGTCCGGGGGTTCGGACCCATTTGGAAGGCCACACGAATATATGGGAATCGGGCGGAATTCTAGTTTTTTGGCCGTAAAACGCAAAACAACGAGGAACGGCAATGGCGGGGCGGTGACTATGGTTCCTTAGGTCGTATTTGATGGCCTGGAAAAATGTTAGGCAATCCAGTTTCGGGGGACCCGGGCCCACTCGGAAGGCGGGGGCAGCACACGAAAATATGGTAATCGGGCAGAATTCTAGTTGTTTGGTCGTAAATGGAAAAACAACGACGAACGGCCATGGCAGGGTGGTGACTATGGTTCCTTAGGTTGTATTTCACCGCTCAGAAATATTTTAGGCGATCGGGGTCCGGGGGCCCGGACCCACTCGGAAGGCGTGGGCTATAGCACACGAATATATGGGAATCGGGCGGAATTCTAATTTTTTGGCCGTAAAACGCATAACAATGAGGAACGGACATGGCAGGGCGGTAACTATGGTTCCTAAGGTCGTATTTTATGGGCCCGAATAATTTCAGGCGATCGGGGTCCGGGGGCCCGGACCCACTTGGAAGGCGTGGGCAGCACACGAAAATATGGGAATCGAGCGAAATTCTAGTTTTTTGGCCGTAAAACGCAAAACAACGAGTAACGGCCATGGCGGGGCGGTGAATATGGTTCCTTAGGTTGTATTTGATGGCCTGGAAAAATTTTAGGCAATCTGGTTTTGGGCGACCCGGGCCCACTCGGAAGGCGTGGGCTAGAGCACACGAAAATATGGGAATCGGGCGGAATTCTAGTTTTTTTGTCGTAAAAAGCAAAACAACGAGGAAGGGTCATGGCGGGGCGATGACTATGGATCCTTCGGTCGTATTTGATGGCCCAAATAAATTTTAGGCGATCCCCCGGACCCACTCGGAAGGTGTGGGCTAGAGCACACGAAAATATGGGAATTAGGCGGAATTTTTGTTTTTCGTCGTAAAATGCAAAACAACGAGGAACGGCCATGGCGGGGCGGTAACTATGGTTCCTTAGGTCGTATTTGATGACCCGGAATAATTTTAGGCGATCGGCACTCGGAAGGCGTGGTCTATAGCACGAATATTTGGGAATTAGGCGGAATTCTAGTTTTTTGGTCGTAAAAAGCAAAACAACGAGGAACGGTCATGGTGGGGCGGTGAATATGGTTCCTTATGTCGTATTTGATGGCATGGAAAAGTTTTAGGCAATCCTAATTCGGGGGACCCGGGCCCACTCGGAAGGCGTGGGCTAGAGCACACGAAAATATGGGAATCGGGCGAAATTCTATTTTTTTGGTCATAAAAAGCAAAACAACGAGGAACGGTCATGGCGGGCGGAGACTATGGATCCTTCTGTCATATTTGATGGCCCAGAATAATTTTAGGTGATTAGGGTCCGGGGGCTCAGACCCATTTGGAAGGCCACACGAATATATGGGAATCAGGCGGAATTCTAGTTTTTTGGCCGTAAAACGCAAAACAACGAGGAACGGTCATGGTGGGGCGGTGAATATGGTTCCTTATGTCGTATTTGATGGCATGGAAAAGTTTTAGGCAATCCTAATTCGGGGGACCCGGGCCCACTCGGAAGGCGTGGGCTAGAGCACACGAAAATATGGGAATCGGGCGAAATTCTATTTTTTGGTCATAAAAAGCAAAACAACGAGGAACGGTCATGGCGGGCGGTGACTATGGATCCTTCTGTCATATTTGATGGCCCAGAATAATTTTAGGTGATTAGGGTCCGGGGGCTCAGACCCATTTGGAAGGCCACACGAATATATGGGAATCGGGCGGAATTCTAGTTTTTTGGCCGTAAAACGCAAAACAACGAGGAACGGCAATGGCGGGGCGGTGACTATGGTTCCTTAGGTCGTATTTGATGGCCTGGAAAAATGTTAGGCAATCCAGTTTCGGGGGACCCGGGCCCACTCGGAAGGCGGGGGCAGCACAAGAAAATATGGTAATCGGGCAGAATTCTAGTTTTTTTGTCCTAAAAAGCAAAACAACGATGAACGGCCACGGCGGGGTGGTGACTATGGTTCCTTAGGTCGTATTTCACGGCTCAGAAATATTTTAGCCGATCGGGGTCCGGGGGCCCGGACCCACTCAGAAGGCGTGGGCTATAGCACACGAATATATGGGAATCGGGCGGAATTCTAGTTTTTTGGCCGTAAAATGCATAACAATGAGGAATGGACATGGCAGGGCGGTGACTATGGTTCCTAAGGTCGTATTTTATGGGCCAGAATAATTTCAGGCGATCGGGGTCCGGGGGCCCGGACCCACTCGGAAGGCGTGGGCAGCACACGAAAATATGGGAATCGAGCGAAATTCTATTTTTTTGGTCATAAAAAGCAAAACAACGAGGAACGGCCATGGCGGGGCGGTGACTATGGTTCCTTAGGTCGTATTGGATGGCCCAGAATAATTTTAGGTGATCAGGGTCCGGGGGCTCGGACCCATTTGGAAGGCCACACAAATATATGGGAATCGGGCGGAATTCTTATTTTTTGGCCGTAAAACGCAAAATAACGAGGAACGGCAATGGCGGGGCGGTGACTATGGTTCCTTAGGTTGTATTTGATGGCCTGGAAAAATGTTAGGCAATCCAGCTTCGGGAGACCCGGGCCCACTCGGAAGGTGGGGGCAGCACACGAAAATATGGTAATCGGGCAGAATTCTAGTTTTTTGGTCGTAAAAAGCAAAACAACGAGGAACGGCCATGGCGAGGTGGTGACTATGGTTCCTTAGGTCGTATTTCACGGCTCAGAAATATTTTAGGCGATCGGGGTCCGGAAGCCCGGACCCACTCGGAAGGCGTGGGCTATAGCACACGAATATCTGGGAATCGGGAGGAATTCTAGTTTTTTGGCCGTAAAACGCATAACAATGAGGAACGGACATAGCAGGGCGGTGACTATGGTTCCTAAGGTCGTGTTTGATGGGCCCGAATAATTTTAGTCGATCGGGGTCCGGTGGCCCGGAACCACTCGGAAGGCATGGGCTATAGCACACGAAAATATGGGAATCAGGCGAAATTCTAATTTTTTGGCCGTAAAATGCAAAACAACGAGGAACGGCCACGGCGGGGCGGTGACTATGGTTCCTTAGGTCGTATTTGATGACCCGGAATAATTTTAGGCAATCGGCACTCAGAAGGCGTGGTCTATAGCACGAATATATGGGAATTAGGCGGAATTCTAGTTTTTTGGTCGTAAAAAGCAAAACAACGAGGAACGGTCATGGTGGGGCGGTGAATATGGTTCCTTATGTCGTATTTGATGGCATGAAAAAGTTTTAGGCAATCCGGATTCGGGGGACCCGGGCCCACTCGGAAGGCGTGGGCTAGAGCACACGAAAATATGGGAATCGGGCGAAATTCTATTTTTCTGGTCATAAAAAGCAAAACAACGAGGAACAGTCATGGCGGACGGTGACTATGGATCCTTCTGTTGTATTTGAAGGCCAAAATAAATTTTAGGCGATCAGGGACAGGGGGGCCCGGACCCACTCAGAAGGTGTGGGCTAGAGCACACGAATATATGGGAATCAGGCAGAATTCTAGTTTTTTGCCCGTAAAACGAAAAAAAGGAGTAACAGCCATGGCGGGGCGGTGACTATGGTTCCTTAGGTCGTATTTGATGGCCCAGAATAATTTTTGGTGATCAGGGTCCGAGGGCTCGGACCCATTTGGAAGGCCACACGAATATATGAGAATCGGGCGGAATTCTAGTTTTTTGGCCGTAAAACGCAAAACAACGAGGAATGGCAATGGCGGGGAGGTGACTATGGTTCCTTAGGTCGTATTTGATGGCCTGGAAAAATGTTTGGCAATCCAGTTTCGGGGGACCCGGGCCCACTCATAAAAACGGCGGGGACAGCACACGAAAATATGGTAATCGGGCAGAATTCTAGTTTTTTGGTCGTAAAATGCAAAACAACAAGGAACGGCCACGGCGGGGTGGTGACTATGGTTCCTTAGGTCGTATTTGACGGCTCAGAAATATTTTAGGCGATCGGGGTCCGGGGGCCCGGACCCACTCGGAAGGCGTGGGCTATAGCACACGAATATATGGGAATCGGGGGGAATTCTTGTTTTTTGGCCGTAAAACGCATAACAATGAGGAATGGACATGGCAGGGCGGTGACTATGGTTCCTAAGGTCGTATTTGATTGGCCCAAATAATTTCAGGCGATCGAGGTCCGGGGGCCCAGACCCACTCGGAAGGCGTGGGCAGCACACGAAAATATGGGAATCGAGCGAAATTCTAGTTTTTTGGCCGTAAAACGCAAAACAACGAGGAACGGCCATGGCGGGGTGGTGAATATGGTTCCTTAGGTTGTATATGATGGCCTGGAAAAAGTTTAGGCAATCCGGTTTTGGGCGATCCGGAGCCACTCGGAAGGCGTGGGCTAGAGCACACGAAAATATGGGAATCAGGCGGAATTCTAGTTTTTTGGTCGTAAAAAGCAAAAAAACGAGGAACGGTCATGGCGGGGAGGTGACTATGGATCCTTCGGTCGTATTTGATGGCCCAAATAAATTTTAGGCAATCCCCCGGACCCACTCGGAAGGTGTGGGCTAGAGCACACGAAAATATGGGAATTAGGCGAAATTCTTATTTTTTGGTCGTCAAAGCAAAACAACAAGGAACGGTCATGACGGGGAGGTGACTATGGTTCCTTAGGTCGTATTTGATGGCCCTGAATACTTTTAGTCGATCGGGGTCCGGTGGCCCGGACCCAATCGGAAGGCATGGGCTATAGCACCCGAAAATATGGGAATCAGGCGAAATTCTAGTTTTTTGGCCGTAAAATGCAAAACAACGAGGAACGGCCACGGCGGGGCGGTGACTATGGTTCCATAGGTCGTATTCGATGACCCGGAATAATTTTAGGCGATCGGCACTTGGAAGGCGTGGTCTATAGCACGAATATATGGGAATTAGGCGGAATTCTAGTTTTTTGTCTGTAAAAAGCAAAACAACGAGGAACGGTCATGGTGGGACGGTGAATATGGTTCCTTATGTCATATTTGATGGCAAGGAAAAGTTTTAGGCAATCCGGATTCGGGGGACCCAGGCCCACTCAAAAGGCGTGGGCTAGAGCACACGAAAATATGGGAATCGGGCGAAATTCTATTTTTTTGGTCATAAAAAGCAAAACAACGAGGAACGGTCATGGCGGGCGGTGACTATGGATCCTTCTGTCGTATTTGATGGCCCAAATAAATTTTAGGCGATCAGGGACTGGGGGGCCCGGACCCACTCGGAAGGTGTGGGCTAGAGCACACGAATATATGAGAATCGGGCAGAATTATAGTTTTTTGGCCGTAAAACAAAAAACAACGAGTAACGGCCATGGCTGGGCGGTGACTAAGGTTACTTAGGTCGTATTTTATGGCTCGGAAAAAGTTTAGCCGATCGGGGTACGGGGGGCCCGGTCTCACTCGGAAGGCGTGGGCTAAAGCACACGAATATATGGGAATCAGGTTGTATTCTAGTTTTTTGGCCGTAAAATGAAAGCAACGAGGAACGGCCATGGCGAGGCGGTGACTATGGTTCCTTAGGTCGTATTTGATGGCCCCGAATAATTTTAGGCGATCGGGGTCCGGGGGCCCGGACCCACTCGGAAGGCATGGGCTATAGCACACGAAAATATGGGAATCTGGCGAAATTCTAGTTTTTTGGCTGTAAAATGCAAAACAACGAGGAATGGCCAGGGCTGGGTGGTGGCTATGGTTCCTTAGGTCGTATTAAATTGTCTAGAATAATTTTAGGAGATCAGGGTAAAGGGGCCAGGACCCATTCGGAAGGCATGGGCTATAGCACACGAAAATATGGGAATCGGGTAGAATTCTAGTTTTTTTTGCATTAAAACGCAAAACAACGAGGAACGTCCATGGCGGGTGGGTGACTATGGTTCCTTAGGTCGTATTGGATGGCCCCAAATATTTTTAGGTGATCGGGGTCCGGAGACCCGGGCCCACTCGGAACGTGGGCTATAGCACACGAAAATATGGGAATCGGGCTGAATTCTAGTTTTTTGGCCGTAAAACGCAAAACAACGAGGAACGGCCATGGCGGGGCGATGACTATGGTTCCTTAGGTCGTATTTGATGGCCCCGAATAATTTTAGGCGATCTGGGTCCGGGTGGCACGGACCCACTCGTAAGGCATGGGCTATAGCTCACGAAAATATGGCAGTCACGCGAAATTCTAGTTTTTTGGTCGAATAAGCAAAACAACGAGGAACGATCATGGCGGGGCGGTGAATATGGTTCCTTAGGTCGTATTTGATGGCCCCGAATTATTTTAGGTGATCAGGGTCCGGGGGCTCGGACAGACTCGGAAGGCATGGGATATATCACACGAAAATATGGGAATCGGGCGAAATTCTAGTTTTTTTGGACGTAAAAAGGAAAAAAATGAGGACTGGTCATGGCGAGGTGGTGACTATGATTCCTTTGGTTGTATTTGATGGCCTGGAAATATTTTAAGCGAACGGGGTCCGGGGGCGCGAACCTACTGAGAAGGGGTGGGCTTAGCACACGAAAATATGGGAATCAGGCGGAATTCTAGTTTTTTGACCGTAAAACACCAAACAACGAGGAACAGCCATGGCAGGGCAGTGACTATGGTTCCTTAGGTCGTATTTGATGGCCCCGAATTATTTTAGGCGATCGAGGTCCGGGCGCTCGGACCCACTCGGAAGGCATGGGATATATCACACGAAAATATGGGAATCGGGCGAATGGGGTGACTAGTTTTTTTGTCGTAAATTGCAAAACAACGAGGAACGACCATGGCGAGGCGGTGGCTATGGTTCCTTAGGTCGTATTTGATGGCTCGTAAAAATTTTAGGCGATTGGGGTCCGGGGGTCCCGGTCCCACTCGGAAGGCATGGGTTATAGCATATGAATATATGGGAATCGGGCGGAATTCTAGTTTTTTGGACGTAAAACACAAAAAAAGAGGAACTGCCATGGAGGGGCGGTGAATATGGTTCCTTAGGTCATATGTGATGGCCTGGAAAAATGTTAGGCAATCCAATTTTGGGGGATCCGGGCCCACTCGGAAGGCGTGGGCTCTACACACGAAAATATGAGAATCGGGCGGAATTCTACTTTTTCTGTCGTAAAAAGCAAAACAACGAGGAACGGTCATGGCGAGGTTGTGACTATGGTTACTTAGGTCGTATTTGATGGCCCAAATAAAGTTTAGCTGATCGGGGTCCGGGGGGCCCGAACCCACTCGGAAGGAATGGGCTATAGCTCACGAAAATATGGCAATCGCACGAAATTCTAGTTTTATGGACGTAAAAAGGAAAAAAATGAGGAACGGTCGTGGCGGGGTGGTGACTATGGTTCCTTAGGTCATAGTTGATGGCCCGAATATATTTTAGGCGATCGGGGTACGGGGGGCCCGGACCCACTCCGAAGGCGTGGGCTATAGCATACGAATATATGGGAATCGGGCGGAATTCTAGTTTTTTGGTTGTAAAAGGCAAACCAACGAGGAACGGTCATGGCGGGGCAGTGAATATAGTTCCATATGTCGTATTTGATGGCCTGAAAAAGTTTTAGGCAATCCGGTTTCGCTGGACCCGGGCCCACTCGGAAGGCGTGGGCTCTGCACATGAAAATATGGGAATCGAGCGGAATTTAACTTTTTTGGTCGTAATAAGCAAAACAATGAGGAACAGCCATGGCGGGGTAGTGACTATGGTTCCTTAGGTCGTATTTGATGGCACCGAATAATTTTAGGCCATCGGGGTCCGGGGGACCGGACCCACTCAGAAAGCATGGGCAATAGCACACGAAAATATAGAAATCGGGCGAAATTCTAGTTATTAGGCCGTAAAAAGGAAATAAATGAGGAACCGTCATGGCGGGGTGGTGACTATGGTTCCTTAGCTCGTAGTTGATGGCCCGAAAATTTTATAGGCGCTCGGGGTCCGGGGGGCCCGGACCCACTTGGAAGGCGTGGGCTATATTTCACGAAAATATGGGAATCGGGCGAAATTCTAGTTTTTTGGCCGTAAAACAAAAAACAACGAGGAACGGCCATGGCGGAGCGGTGACTATTGTTCCTTAGGTCGTAGTTGATGGCCCAAAATTTTTTTAGGCGATCGGGGACCAGCGGTCCGGACCCACTTGGAAGGCGTGGGCTATATCTCACGAAAATATGGGAATCTGGCGAAATTCTAATTTTTTGGCCGTAAAACGCAAAACAACGAGGAACGGCCATAGCGGGGCGGTGACTACGGTTCCTTAGGTCGTATTTGATGGCCCGGAATAATTTTAGGCGATCGGGGTTAGAGGGTCCGGACCCATTCGGAAGGCGTGGGCTACAACACACGAATATATGGGAATCGGGCGAAATTCTAGTTTTTTGGCCGTAAAACGCAAACAAACGAGGAACGACCACGGCGGGGCAGTGACTATGGTTCCATAGGTCGTATTTCATGGCTCAAAAAATGTTAAGGCGATCGGGGTCCGGGCTCTTGGAAGGCGTGGGCTATATCTAACAAAAATATGGGAATCGGGCGAAATTCAAGTTTTTTGGCCGTAAAACGCAAAACAACGAGGAACGGCCATGGAGGGGCGGTGAATATGGATCCTTAGGTTGTATTTGATGGCTTGGAAAAATGTTGGGCAATCCGGTTTCGGGGGACCTGGGCCCACTCGGAAGGCGTGGGCTCTGCACACGAAAATATGGGAATCAGGCGGAATTCTACTTTTTTGGTCGTAAAAAGCAAAACAACGATGAACGGTTATGGTAGGGCGGTGACTATGGTTCCTTAGGTCGTATTTGATGGCCCAAATAAATTTTAGGTGATCGGGGTCCGGGGGCCCGGACCCACTCGGAAGGCATGGGCTATATAGCTCACGAAAATATGGCAATCGCACGAAATTCTAGTTTTTTGGACGTAAAAAGGAAAAAAATGAGGAACGGTCATGGCGGGGCGGTGACTATGGTTCCTTAGGTCGTATTTGATGGCCCGGAATAATTTTAGGCGATCGGGGTCAAGGGGCCCGGTCCCATTTGGAAGGCGTGGGCTATAGCACACGAATATATTAGAATCGGTCGAAATTCTAGTTTTTTGGCCGTAAAACGCAAAACAACGAGGAACGGCGATGGTGGGGCGGTGACAATAGTTCCTTAGGTCGTATTTGAAGGCCCAAAAAAAATTTAGGCAATCCGATTTCGGGGGACCCGGGCCCACTCGGAAGGCGTGGGCTAGAGCACATCAATATATGGGAATTGGGCAGAATTCTAGTTTTTTGTTCGTAAAAAGCAAAACAACGAGGAACGGTCATGGCGGGGCGGTGAATATGGTTCCATATGTTGTATTTGATGGCCTGGAAAAATTTTAGGCAATCGGGATCCGGGGGCCCGGACCCACTCGGAAGGCGTGGGATATAGCACACGAAAATATGGGAATCGGGCGGAATTCTAGTTTTTTGGCCGTAAAATGCAAAACAACGAGGGACGGCCATGGCGGGACGGTGACTATGGTTCCTTAGGTCGTATTTGATGGCATCGAATAATTTTAGGTGATCGGGGTCCGGGGGACCGGACCCATTTGGAAGGCATGGGCTATAGCACATGAAAATATGAGAATCGGGCGAAATTCTAATTTTTTGGCCGTATAAAGGAAATAAACTAGGAACGGTCATGGCGGGGCGGTAACTATGGTACCTTAGGTCATAGTTGATGGCTCGAAAATCTTTTAGGCGATCGGGGTACGGGGGGCCCGGACCCACTTGGAAGGCGTGGGCTATATCTCACGAAAGTATGGGAATCGGGCGGAATTCTAGTTTTTTGGCCGTAAAACGCAAAACAACGAGGAATGGCAATGGCGGAGCGGTGACTATGGTTCCTTAGGTCGTAGTTGATGGCCTAAAAAATTTTTAGGCGATCGGTGTCCGGGGGCCCGGACCCACTTGAAAGGCGTGGGCTATATCTCACGAAAATATGGGAATCAGGCGAAATTCTAGTTTTTTGGCCGTAAAATGCATAACAACGAGGAACGGCCATGGCGAGGCGGTGACTATGGTTCCTTAGGTCGTATTTGATGGCCCAAAAAGTTTTTAGGCGATCGGGGTCCGGCGGCCCGGACCCACTTGGAAGGCGTGGGCTATATCTCACGAAAATATGGGAATCGGGCGAAATTCTAATTTTTTGGCCGTAAAACGCAAAACAACGAGGAACGGCCATGGCGGGGCGGTGACTACGGTTCCTTAGGTCGTATTTGATGCCCCAAAATAATTTTAGGCGATCGGGGTTAGAGGGTCCGGATCCATTCAGAAGGCGTGGGCTACAGCACACGAATATATGGGAATCAGGCGGAATTCTAGTTTTTTGGCCGTAAAACACAAACAAACGAGGAACGACCACGGCGGGGCGGTGACTATGGTTCCTTACATCATATTTGATGGCTCGGAAATTGTTAAGGCGATCGGGGTCCGGGGGTCCCGGTCCCACTCGAAAGGCATGGGCTATAACACACGAATATATGGGAATCAGGCGGAATTCTAGTTTTTTGGCCGTAAAATGCAAAAAAAGAGGAACGGCCATGGAGGGGCGGTGAATATGGTTCATTAGGTCGTATTTGATGGCTTGGAAAAATGTTAGGAAATCCGGTTTCGGGGGACCTGGGCCCACTCGGAAGGCGTGGGCTCTGCACACGAAAATATGGGAATCAGGCGGAATTCTACTTTTTTGGTCGTAAAAAGCAAAACAACGATGAACGGTTATGGCGGGGCGGTGACTATGGTTCCTTAGGTCGTATTTGATGGCCCAAATAAATTTTAGGTGATCGGGGTCCGTGGGGCCCGGACCCACTCGGAAGGCATGGGCTATATAGCTCACGAAAATATGGCAATCGCACGAAATTCTAGTTTTTTGGACGTAAAAAGGAAAAAAATGAGGAACGGTCATGGCGGGGCGGTGACTATTGGTTCCTTAGGTCGTATTTGATGGCCCGGAATAATTTTAGGCGATCGGGGTCAAGGGGCCCGGACCCATTTGGAAGGCGTGGGCTATAGCACACGAATATATTAGAATCGGGCGAAATTCTAGTTTTTTGGCCGTAAAACGCAAAACAACGAGGAACGGCAATGGTGGGGCGGTGACAATGGTTCCTTAGGTCGTATTTGATGGCCCAAAAAAAATTTAGGCAATCCGATTTCGGGGGACCCGGGCCCACTCGGAAGGCGTGGGCTAGAGCACATCAATATATGGGAATTGGGCAGAATTCTAGTTTTTTGTTCGTAAAAAGCAAAACAACGAGGAACGGTCATGGCGGGGCGGTGAATTTGGTTCCATATGTTGTATTTGATGGCCTGGAAAAATTTTAGGCAATCGGGATCCGGGGGCCCGGACCCGCTCGGAAGGCGTGGGATATAGCACCAGAAAATATGGGAATCGGGCGGAATTCTAGTTTTTTGGCCGTAAAATGTAAAACAATGAGGGACGGCCATGGCGGGATGGTGACTATGGTTTCTTAGGTCGTATTTGATGGCATCGAATAATTTTAGGTGATCGGGGTCCGGGGGGACCGGACCCATTCGGAAGGCATGGGCTATAGCACACGAAAATATGAGAATCGGGCGAAATTCTAGTTTTTTGGCCGTATAAAGGAAATAAACTAGGAACGGTCATGGCGGGGCGGTTACTATGGTTCCTTAGGTCATAGTTGATGGCTCAAAAAAATTTTAGGCGATCGGGGTACGGGGGGCCCGGAGCTGGTGGAATTCTAGTTTTTTGGCCGTAAAATGCAAAACAACGAGGAACGGCCATGGCGGGATGGTGACTATGGTTCCTTAGGTCATATTTGATGGCATCGAATAATTTTTGGCGATCGGGGTCCGGGGGACCGGACCCATTCGGAAGGCATGGGCAATAGCACACGAAAATATGGGAATCGAGCGAAATTCTAGTTTTTTGGCCGTAAAAAGTAAAAAAACGAGGAACGGTCATGGCGGGGCGGTGACTATGGTTCCTTAGGTCATAGTTGATGGCCCGAAATTATTTTAGGCGATCGGGGTCCGGGGGGCCCGGACCCACTTTGAAGGCGTGGGCCATATCTCACGAAAATATGGGAATCAGGCGAAATTCTAGTTTTTTGGCCGTAAAACGAAAAACAACGAGGAACGGCCATGGCGGAGCGGTGACTGTGGTTCCTTAGGTCGTAGTTGATGGCCCAAAAAATTTTTAGGCGATCGGGGTCTGGGGGCCTGGACCCACTTGGAAGACGTGGGCTATATCTCACGAAAATATAGGAATCGGGCGAAATTCTAGTTTTTTGGCCGTAAAACGCAAAAGAACAAGGAACGGCCATGGCGTGGTGGTGACTATGGTTCCTTAGGTCGTATTTGATGGCCCGGAATAATTTTAGGCGATCAGGGTTAGAGGGTCCGGACCCATTCGGAAGGCGTGGGCTATAGCTCACGAATATATGGGAATCAGGCGAAATTCTAGTTTTTTGGTCGTAAAATGCAAAACAACAAGGAACGACCATGGCGGGGCGGTGACTATGGTTCCTTAGGTCGTACTTGATGGCTCGAAAAAAGTTTAGGCTATCGGGGTCCGAGGGTCCTGGTCCCACTCGGAAGGCATGGGCTATAACACACGAATATTTGGGAATCGGGCGAAATTCTAGTTTTGTTGCCGTAAAAAGGAAAAAAACGAGGAATGGTCATAGCGGGGCGGTGACTATGGTTCCTTAGGTCGTAGTTGATGGCCCGAAAACTTTTTAGGCGATCGGGGTCCGGGGGCCCGGACCCTCTTGGAAGGCGTGGGCTATATCTAACGAAAATATGGGAATCGGGCGAAATTCAAGTTTTTTGGCCGTAAAACGCAAAACAACGAGGAACGGCCATGGCGGAGCGGTGACTATGGTTCCTTAGGTCGTAGTTAATGGCCCAAAAAAATTTAGGCGATCGGGGTCCGGGGGCACGGACCCACTTGGAAGGCGTGGGCTATATCTCACGAAAATATGGGAATCGGGCAAAATTCTAGTTTTTTGGCCGTAAAACGCAAAAGAACGAGGAACGGCCATGGCGGGGCAGTGACTATGGTTCCTTAGGTCGTATTTGATGGCCCGGAATAATTTTAGGCGATCGGGGTTAGAGTGTCCGGACCGATTCGGAAGGCGTGGGCTATAGCACACGAATATATGGGAATCAGGCGGAATTCTAGTTTTTTGTCCGTAAAATGCAAAACAACGAGGAACGAACACGGCGGGGCAGTGACTATGGTTCCTTAGGTTGTATTTGATGGCTCGAAAAAAGTTTAGGCGATCGGGGTCCGGGGGTCCCGGTCCCATTTGGAAGGCGTGGGCTATAACACACGAATATATGGGAATCGGGCGAAATTCTAATTTTTTGGCCGTAAAACGCAAAACAACGAGGGACGGCCATGGAGGGGCGGTGAATATGGTTCCTTAAGTCGTATTTGATGGCCTGCAAAAATGTTAGGTAATCCGGTTTCAAGGGACCCGGGCCCACTCGGAAGGTGTGGGCTAGAGCACACGAAAATATGGGAATCAGGTAGAATTTTATTTTTTTTGGTCGTAAAAAGAAAAACAACGAGGAACGGTAATGGCGGGGCGGTGACTATGGATCCTTCGATCGTATTTGATGGCCCAAATAAATTTTAGGCGATAGGGGTCCGAGGGGCCCGGACCCACTCGGAAGGTGTGGGCTAGAGCAGTCGAAAATATGGGAATCATGCGGAACTCTTATTTTTTGGTCATAAAAAGCAAAACAACGAGGAACGGTCATGGCGGGGCGTTGACTATGGTTCCTTAGGTAGTATTCAATAGCCTGAAATAATTTTAGTCGATCGGGGTCCGGGGGCCCGGACCCATTCGGAAGGCATGGGCCATAGCACACGAAAATATGGGAATCGGGCGAAATTCTAGTTTTTTGGCCGTAAAATGCAAAACAACGAGGAATGGACACGGCAGGGCGGTGACTATGGTCCCTTATGTCGTATTTGATGGCCCGGAATAATTTTAGGCGATCGGGGTCCGGGGGGCCCAGACCCATTTGGAAGGCGTGGGCTATAGCACACGAATATATGGGAATCGGGCGGAATTCTAGTTTTTTGGTTGTAAAAAGCAAAACAACGAGGAACGGTCATGGCGGTGCGGTGAATATGGTTCCTTATGTCATATTTGATGGCCTGGAAAAAGTTTAGGCAATCCGGTTTCGGGGGACCCGGGCCCACTCGGAAGGCGTGGGTTAGAGCACACGACAATATGGGAAACAGGCGGAATTCTAATTTTTTGGTCGTAAAACGCAAAACAACGAGTAACGGCCATGGCGGGGCGGTGACTATGGTTCCCTAGGTCATATTTGATGGCCCAGAATAATTTTAGGCGATAGGGGTCCGGGGGCCCGAACCCACTCGAAAGGCGTGGGCTAGCACACAAAAATATGGGAATCGAGCGAAATTCTAGTTTTTTGGCCGTAAAATGCAAAACAACGAGGAACGGCCATGGTGGGGCGGTGACTATGGTTCCTCAGGTCGTATTTGATGGCCCCGAATAATTTTAGGCGATCGGGGTCTGGGGGCCCGGACCCACTCGGAAGGCAAGGGCTATAGCACACGAAAATATGGGAATCGGGTGAAATTTTAGTTTTTTGGCCATAAAATGCAAAACAACGAGGAACGACCATGGCGGGGCGGTGACTATGGTTCCTTAGGTCATATTTGATGGCCCATAATAATTTTAGGCGATCAGGGTCAGGGGGACCGGACCCATTCGGAAGGCGTGGGCTATAGCACACGAATATTTGTGAATCAGGCAAAATTCTTATTTTTTGGCCGTAAAACGCAAAACAACGAGGAACGGCCATGGCGGGGCAGTGACTATGGTTCCTTAGGTCGTATTTGATGGCCTGGAATAATTTTAGGCGATCGGGGTTAGAGGGTCCGGACCTATTCGGAAGGCGTGGGCTATAGCACACGAATATATGGGAATCGGGCAGAATTCTAGTTTTTTGTCCGTAAAATGCAAAACAACGAGGAACAAACACGGCGGGGCAGTGACTATGGTTCCTTAGGTCGTATTTGATGGCTCGAAAAAAGTTAAGGCGATCGGGGTCCGGGGGTCCCGGTCCCACTCGGAAGGCGTGGGCTATAACACACGAATATATGGGAATCGGGTGAAATTCTAGTTTTTTGGCCGTAAAATGCAAAACAACGAGGAACGGCCATGGAGGGGCAGTGAATATGGTTCCTTAAGTCGTATTTGATGGCCTGCAAAAATGTTAGGCAATCCGGTTTCAAGGGACCCGGGCCCACTCGGAAGGTGTGGGCTCTGCACACGAAAATATGGAAATTGGGAGGAATTCTACTTTTTTGGTCGTAAAAAGCAAAACAACGAGGAACGGACCATGGCGGGGTGGTGACTATGATTCCTTAGGTCGTATTTGATGGCCCAAATAAATTTTAGGTGATCGGGGTCCGGGGGCCCCGGACCCACTCGGAAGGCATGGGCTATAGCTCACGAAAATATGGCAATCGCACGAAATTCTAGTTTTTTGGACGTAAAAAGGAAAATAACGAGGAACGGTCATGGCGGGGTGGTGACTATGGTTCCTTAGGTCATATTTGATGGCCCGGAATAATTTTAGGCGATCGGGGTCAGGGGGCCCGGACCCATTCGAAAGGCGTGGCACACGAATATATAGGAATCGGGCGGAATTCTTGTTTTTTGGCCGTAAAATGCAAAACAACGAGGAATGGCAATGGCAGGGCAGTGACTATGGTTCCTTAGGTCGTACTTGATGGCCTGGAAAAATTTTAGGCAATCTGATTTCGGGGGACCCGGGCACACTCAGAAGACGTGGGCTAGAGCACACAAAAATATGGGAATCGGGCAAAATTCTAGTTTTTTGGCCGTAAAATGCAAAACAACGAGGAACGACCATGGCGGGGCGGTGACTATGGTTCCTTAGGTCGTATTTGATGCCCCGGAATAATTTTAGGCGATCGGGGTCAGGGGGACCGGACCCATTCGGAAGGCGTGGGCTATAGCACACGAATAAATGGGAATCAGGCAAAAATCTTATTTTTTGGCCGTAAAACGCAAAACAACGAGGAACGGCCATGGCGGGGCGGTGACTATGGTTATTTAGGTTGTATTTGATGGCCTGGAATAATTTTAGGCGATCGGGGTTAGAGGGTCCGGACCCATTCGGAAGGCGTGGGCTATAGCACACGAATATATGGGAATCAGGCGGAATTCTAGTTTTTTGTTTGTAAAATGCAAAACAACGAGGAACGAACACGGCGGGGCAGTGACTATGGTTCCTTAGGTCGTATTTGATGGCTCGAAAAAAGTTTAGGCGATCAGTGTCCGGGGGTCCCGGTCCCACTCGGAAGGCATGGGCTATACACACGAATATATGGGAATCGGGCGGAATTCTAGTTTTTTGGCCGTAAAACGCAAAACAACGAGGAACGGCCATGGAGGGGCGGTGAATATGGTTCCTTAAGTCGTATTTGATGGCCCCGAATAATTTTAGGCGATCGGGGTCCGGGGGCCCGGTCCCACTCAGAAGGCGTGGGCTATAGCACACGAAAATATGGGAATCGGGCAAAATTCTAGTTTTTTGGCCGTAAAACGCAAAATAACAAGGAACGGCCATGGAGGGGCGGTGACTATGGTTCCTTAGGTCGTATTTGATGGCTCCGAATAATTTTAGGTGATCGGGGTCCGGGGGCTCGGACCCACTCGGAAGGCATGGGCTATAGCACACGAAAATATAGGAATCTAGCGAAATTCTAGTTTTTTTGCCGTAAATTGCAAAACAACAAGGAACGGCCATGGTGGGGCGGTGACTATGGTTCCTTAGGTCGTATTTGATGGCCTGGATAATTTTTAGGCAATCCGGTTTCAGGGGAGCCGGGCCCACTCGGAAAGGGTGGGTTAGAGCACACGAAAATATGGGAATCGGGCGGAATTCTAGTTTTTTGGTCGTCTAAAGCAAAGAAATGAGGAACGGTCATGGCAGGGCGGTGAATATGGTTCCTTATATCGTATTTGATGGCCTGAAAAAATTTTAGGCAATTCGGTTTCAGGGGACCCGGGCCCACTCGGAAGGCGTGGGCTAGAGCACACGAAAATATGGGAATCGAGTAGAATTTTATTTTCTTTGGTCGTAAAAAGAAAAACAACGAGGAACGGTAATGGCGGGGTGGTGACTATGGATCCTTCGGTCGTATTTGATGGCCCAAATAAATTTTAGGCGATAGGGGTCCGAGGGGCCCGGACCCACTCGGAAGGTGTGGGCTAGAGCACTCGAAAATATGGGAATCAGGCGCAATTCTTGTTTTTTGGTCATAAAAAGCAAAACAACAAGGAATGGCCACGGCGGGGCGGTGACTATGGTTCCTTAAGTCGTATTTGATGGCCCGAAATAATTTTAGGCGATCGGGGTCCGGGGGGCCCAGACCCACTTGGAAGGCGTGGGCTATAGCACACGAATATATGGAATCGGGCGGAATTCGAGTTTTTGGTCGTAAAAAGCAAAACAACGAGGAACGGTCATGGCGGTGCGGTGAATATGGTTCTTTATGTCGTATTTGATGGCCTGGAAAAAGTTTAGGCAATCCGGTTTCGGGGGACCCGGGCCCACTCGGAAGGCGTGGGTTAGAGCACACGACAATATGGAAAACGGGCGGAATTCTAATTTTTTGGTTGTTAAACGCAAAACAACGAGTAACGGCCATGGCGGGGCGGTGACTATGGTTCCCTAGGTCGTATTTGATGGCCCAGAATAATTTTAGGCGATCGGGGTCCGGGGGCCCGAACCCAATCGAAAGGCGTGGGCTATAGCACACGAAAATATGGGAATCGGGCGGAATTCTACTTTTTTGGCCGTAAAATGCAAAACAACGAGGAACGGCCATGATGGGGCGGTGATTATGGTTCCTTAGGTTGTATTTGATGGCCCCGAATAATTTTAGGCGATCGGGGTCCGGGGGCCTGGACCCACTCGGAAGGCAAGGATAGCACGCGAAAATATGGGAATCGGGCAAAATTTTAGTTTTTTGGCCATAAAATGCAAAACAACGAGGAACGACCATGGCGGGGCAGTGACTATGGTTCCTTAGGTCGTATTTGATTTGACGGAATAATTTTAGGCGTTCGGAGTCACGGGGACCGGACCCATTCAGAAGGCGTGGGCTATAGCACACGAATATATGGGAATCAGGCAAAATTCTTATTTTTTGGCCGTAAAACACAATACAACGAGGAACGGCCATGGCGGGGCGGTGACTATGGCTCCTTAGGTCGTATTTGATGGCCTGGAATAATTTTAGGCGATCGGGGTCAGAGGGTCCGGACCCATTCGGAAGGCGTGGGCTATGCACACGAATATATGGGAATCAGGCGGAATTCTAGTTTTTTGTCCGTAAAATGCAAAACAACGAGGAACAAACACGGCGGGGCAGTGACTATGGTTCCTTAGGGTGTATTTGATGGCTCAAAAAAAGTTTAGGTGATCGGGGTCCGGGGGTCCCGGTCCCACTCGGAAGGCGTGGGCTATAACACACGAATATATGGGAATCGGGTGAAATTCTAGTTTTTTGGCCGTAAAACGCAAAACAACGAGGAACGGCCATGGAGGGGCGGTGAATATGGTTCCTTAAGTCGTATTTGATGGCCTGCAAAAATGTTAGGCAATCCGGTTTCAAGGGACCCGGGCCCACTCGGAAGGTGTGGGCTCTGCAAAACGAAAATATGGAAATCGGGAGGAATTCTACTTTTTTGGTCGTAAAAAGCAAAACAACGAGGAACCGTCATGGCGGGGCGGTGACTATGGTTCCGTAGGTCGTATTTGATGGCCCAAATAAATTTTGGGTGATCGGGGTCCGGGGGGCCCGGACCCACTCGGAAGGCATAGGCTATAGCTCACGAAAATATGGCAATCGTACGAAATTCTAGTTTTTTGGACGTAAAAAGGAAAAGAACGAGGAACGGTCATGGCGGGGCGGTGACTATGGTTCCTTAGGTCGTATTTGATGGCCCAGAATAATTTTAGGCGATCGGGGTCAGGGGGCCCGGACCCATTCGGAAGGCGTGGCACACGAATATATAGGAATCTGGCAGAATTCTTGTTTTTTGGCCGTAAAACGCAAAACAACGAGGAACGGCAATGGCGGGGCAGTGACTATGGTTCCTTAGGTCATATTTGATGGCCTGAAAAAATTTTAGGCAATCCGATTTCAGGGGACCCGGGCCCACTCGGAAGGCGTGGGCTAGAGCACACAAAAATATGGGAATCGGGCAAAATTCTAGTTTTTTGGCCGTAAAATGCAAAACAACGAGGAACGGCCATGGCTGGGTGGTTACTATGGTTCCTTAGGTTGTATTTGAAGGCTCGGAAAAAGTTTAGGCGATCGGGGTACGGGGGGCCCGGTCCCACTCGGAGGCGTAGGCTATAGCACCCGAATATAGGGGAATCGGGCAGAATTCTAGTTTTTTGGTCGTAAAACACAAAACAACGAGGAAATGCCTTGGCGGGGCAGTGACTATCGTTCCTTAGGTCGTATTTGATGGCCCTGAATAATTTTAGGCGATCGGGGTCCGAGGGCCCGGACCCACTCGGAAGGTATGGGCGCACACGAAAATATGGGAATCGGGCGAAATTTTAGTTTTTTGGCCGTAAAATGCAAAACAATGAGGAACGTCCAAGGCTGGGCGGTGACTATGGTTCCTTAGGTCGTATTTGGTGGCCCGAAATAATTTTAGGCGATCGGGGTCCGGGGGGCCCGGACCCACTCGGAAGGCATGGGCGCACACGAAAATATGGGAATCAGGCGAAATTCTAGTTTTTTGGCCGTAAAATGTAAAAGAACAAGGAACGGCCACGACTCGGCGGTGACTATGGTTCCTTAGGTCGTATTTGATGGCTCAGAACAAGTTTAGGCGATTGGGGTACGGGGGCCCGGTCCCACTCGGAAGGCGTGGGCTATAGCACATGAATATATGGGAATCAGGCGGAATTCTAGTTTTTTGGCCGTAAAACGCAAAACAACGAGGAACAGCCATGGAGGGGCGGTGACTATGGTCCCTTTGGTTGTATTTGATGGCCCCGAATAATTTTAGGCGATCGGGGTCCGGGGGCCCGGACCCACTCAGAAGGCGTGGGCTATAGCACACGAAAATATGGGAATCGGGCAAAATTCTAGTTTTTTGGCCGTAAAACGCAAAACAAGGAACGGCCATGGAGGGGCGGTGACTATGGTTCCTTAGGTCGTATTTGATGGCCCCGAATAATTTTAGGTGATCGGGGTCCGGGGGCTCGGACCCACTCGGAAGGCATGGGCTATAGCACACGAAAATATAGGAATCTAGCGAAATTCTAGTTTTTTTGCCGTAAATTGCAAAACAACAAGGAACGGCCATGGTGGGGCGGTGACTATGGTTCCTTAGGTCGTATTTGATGGCCTGGATAATTTTTAGGCAATCCGGTTTCAGGGGAGCCGGGCCCACTCGGAAAGGGTGGGTTAGAGCACACGAAAATATGGGAATCGGGCGGAATTCTAGTTTTTTGGTCGTCAAAAGCAAAGAAATGAGGAACGGTCATGGCAGGGCGGTGAATATGGTTCCTTATATCGTATTTGATGGCCTGGAAAAATTTTAGGCAATTCGGTTTCAGGGGATCCGGGCCCACTCGGAAGGCGTGGACTAGAGCACACGAAAATATGGGAATCGCGCAAAATTTTAGTTTTTTGGCCATAAAATGCAAAACAACAAGGAACGGCCATGGTGGGGCGGTGACTATGGTTCCTTAGGTCGTATTTGATGGCCTGGATAATTTTTAGGCAATCCGGTTTCAGGGGAGCCGGGCCCACTCGGAAAGGGTGGGTTAGAGCACACGAAAATATGGGAATCGGGCGGAATTCTAGTTTTTTGGTCGTCTAAAGCAAAGAAATGAGGAACGGTCATGGCAGGGCGGTGAATATGGTTCCTTATATCGTATTTGATGGCCTGAAAAAATTTTAGGCAATTCGGTTTCAGGGGACCCGGGCCCACTCGGAAGGCGTGGGCTAGAGCACACGAAAATATGGGAATCGAGTAGAATTTTATTTTCTTTGGTCGTAAAAAGAAAAACAACGAGGAACGGTAATGGCGGGGTGGTGACTATGGATCCTTCGGTCGTATTTGATGGCCCAAATAAATTTTAGGCGATAGGGGTCCGAGGGGCCCGGACCCACTCGGAAGGTGTGGGCTAGAGCACTCGAAAATATGGGAATCAGGCAGAATTCTTGTTTTTTGGTCATAAAAAGCAAAACAACGAGGAATGGCCACGGCGGGGCGGTGACTATGGTTCCTTATGTCGTATTTGATGGCCCGGAATAATTTTAGGCGATCGGGGTCTGGGGGTCCCAGACCCACTTGGAAGGCGTGGGCTATAGCACACGAATATATGGGAATCGGGCGGAATTTAGTTTTTTAGTCGTAAAAAGCAAAACAACGAGGAACGGTCATGGCAGTGCGGTGAATATGGTTCTTTATGTCGTATTTGATGGCCTGGAAAAAGTTTAGGCAATCCGATTTCGGGGGACCCGGGCCCACTCGGAAGGCGTGGGTTAGAGCACACGACAATATGGGAAACGGGCGAAATTCTAATTTTTTGGTTGTTAAACGCAAAACAACGAGTAACGGCCATGGCGGGGCGGTGACTATGGTTCCCTAGGTCGTATTTGATGGCCCAGAATAATTTTAGGCGATCGGGGTCTGGGTGCCCGAACCCACTCGAAAGGCGTGGGCTGTAGCACACGAAAATATGGGAATCGGGCGGAATTCTACTTTTTTGGCCGTAAAATGCAAAACAACGAGGAACGGCCATGGTGGGGCGGTGACTATGGTTCCTTAGGTTGTATTTGATGGCCCCGAATAATTTTAGGCGATCGGGGTCCGGGGACCTGGACCCACTCGGAAGGCAAGGATAGCACACGAAAATATGGGAATCGGGCAAAATTTTAGTTTTTTGGCCATAAAATGCAAAACAACGAGGAACGACCATGGCGGGGCGGTGACTATGGTTCCTTAGGTCGTATTTGATGGCCCGGAATAATTTTAGGCGTTCGGGGTCACGGGGACCGGACCCATTCGGAAGGCGTGGGCTATAGCACATGAATATATGGGAATCAGGCAAAATTCTTATTTTTTGGCCGTAAAATGCCAAACAACGAGGAAAGGCCATGGTGGGGCGGTGACTATGGCTCCTTAGGTCGTATTTGATGGCCTGGAATAATTTTAGGCGATCGGGGTTAGAGGGTCCGGACCCATTCGGAAGGCGTGGGCTATGCACACGAATATATGGGAATCAGGCGGAATTCTAGTTTTTTGTCCGTAAAATGCAAAACAACGAGGAACGAACACGGCGGGGCAGTGACTATGGTTCCTTAGGGTGTATTTGATGGCTCGAAAAAAGTTTAGGTGATCGGGGTCCGGGGGTCCCGGTCCCACTCGGAAGGTGTGGGCTATAACACGCGAATATATGGGAATCGGGCGAAATTTTAGTTTTTTGGCCGTAAAACGCAAAACAACGAGGAACGGCCATGGAGGGGCGGTGAATATGGTTCCTTAAGTCGTATTTGATGGCTTGCAAAAATGTTAGGCAATCCGGTTTCAAGGGACCCGGTCCCACTCGGAAGGTGTGGGCTCTGAACACGAAAATATGGAAATCGGGAGGAATTCTACTTTTTTGGTCGTAAAAAGCAAAACAACGAGGAACGGTCATGGCGGGGCGGTGACTATGGTTCCTTAGGTCGTATTTGATGGCCCAAATAAATTTTAGGTGATCGGGGTCCGGGGGGCCCGGACCCACTCGGAAGGCATGGGCTATAGCTCACGAAAATATGGCAATCGCACGAAATTCTAGTTTTTTGGACGTAAAAAGGAAAAAAACGAGGAACGGTCATGGCGGGGCGGTGACTATGGTTCCTTAGGTCGTATTTGATGGCCCGGAATAATTTTATGCGATCGGGGTCAGGGGGCCCGGACCCATTCGGAAGGCGTGGCACACGAATATATAGGAATCGGGGGAAATTCTTGTTTTTTGGCCGTAAAACGCAAAACAACGAGGAACGGCAATGGCAGGGCAGTGACTATGGTTCCTTAGGTCATATTTGATGGCCAGGAAAATTTTTAGGCAATCCGATTTCGGGGGACCCGGGCCCACTCGGAAGGCGTGGGCTAGAGCACACCAAAATATGGGAATCGGGCAAAATTCTAGTTTTTTGGCCGTAAAATGCAAAACAACGAGGAACAGCCATGGCTGGGCAGTTACTATGGTTCCTTAGGTTGTATTTGATGGCTTGGAAAAAGTTTAGGCGATCGGCGTACGGAGGGCCAGGTCCCACTCGGAATGCGTAGGCTATAGCACTCGAATATAGGGGAATCGGGCAAAATTCTAGTTTTTTGGCCGTAAAATGCAAAACAACGAGGAAAAGCCTTGGCGGGGCGGTGACTATGGTTCCTTAGGTCGTATTTAATGGCCCTTAATAATTTTAGGCGATCGAGGTCCGAGGGCCCGGACCCACTCGGAAGGTATGGGCGCACACGAAAATATGAGAATCGGGCGAAATTCTAGTTTTTTGGCCGTAAAATGCAAAACAATGAGGAACGGCCAAGGCTGGGCGGTGACTATGGTTCCTTAGGTCGTATTTGATGGCCTGAAATAATTTTAGGCGATCGGGGTCCGGGCACTCGGAAGGCAGGGGCGCACACGAAAATATGGGAATCAGGCGAAATTCTAGTTTTTTGGCCGTAAAATGTAAAACAACGAGGAACGGCCACGACTCGGCGGTGACTATGGTTCCTTAGGTCATATTTGATGGCTTAGAAAAAGTTTAGGCGATCGGGGTACGGGGGCCCGGTCCTACTCGGAAGGCGTGGGCTATAGCACACGAATATTTGGGAATCAGGCGGAATTCAAGTTTTTTGGCCGTAAAACGCAAAACAACGAGGAACAGCCATGGAGGGGCGGTGACTATGGTTCCTTTGGTTGTATTTGATGGCCCCGAATAATTTTAGGCGATTGGGTTCCGGGGGCCCGGACCCACTCAGAAGGCGTGGGCTATAGCACACGAAAATATGGGAATCGGGCAAAATTCTAGTTTTTTGGCCGTAAAACGCAAAACAACAAGGAACGGCCATGGAGGTGCGGTGACTATGGTTCCTTAGGTCGTATTTGATGGCCCCGAATAATTTTAGGTGATCGAGGTCAGGGGGCTCGGACCCACTCGGAAGGCATGGGCTATAGCATACGAAAATATAAGAATCTAGCGAAATTCTAGTTTTTTTGCCGTAAATTGCAAAACAACAAGGAACGGCCAGGGCGGAGCGGTGACTATGGTTCCTTAGGTCGTATTTGATGGCCTGAATAATTTTTAGGCAATCCGGTTTCAGGGGAGCCGGGCCCACTCGGAAAGGGTGGATTAGAGCACACGAAAATATGGGAATCGGGCGGAATTCTAGTTTTTTGGTCGTAAAAAGCAAAGAAATGAGGAACGGTCTTGGCGGGGCGGTGAATATGGTTCCTTATATCGTATTTGATGGCCTGGAAAAATTTTAGGCAATTCGGTTTCAGGGGACCCGGGCCCACTCAGAAGGCGTGGGCTAGAGCATACGAAAATATGGGAATCAGATAGAATTTTATTTTTTTGGTCGTAAAAAGAAAAACAACGAGGAACGGTAATGGTGGGGTGGTGACTATGGATCCTTCGGTCGTATTTGATGGCCCAAATAAATTTTAGGTGATAGGGGTCCGAGGGGCCCGGACCCACTCCGAAGGTGTGGGCTAGAGCACTCGAAAATATGGGAATCAGGCGGAATTCTTGTTTTTTGGTCATAAAAAGCAAAACAATGAGGAATGGCCACGGCGGGGCGGTGACTATGGTTCCTTATGTCGTATTTGATGGCCCGAAATAATTTTAGGCGATCGGGGTCCGGGGGGCCCAGACCCACTTGGAAGGCGTGGGCTATAGCACACGAATATATGGGAATCGGGCGGAATTCTAGTTTTTTGGTCATAAAAAGCAAAACAACGAGGAACAGTCATGGCGGTGCGGTAAATATGGTTCCTTATGTCGTATTTGATGGCCTGAAAAAATTTTAGGCAATCCGGTTTTGAGGGACCCGGGCCCACTCGGAAGGCGTGGGTTAGAGCACACGACAATATGGGAAACGGGCGGAATTCTAATTTTTTGGTCGTTAAACGCAAAACAACGAGTAACGGCCATGGCGGGGCGGTGACTATGGTTCCCTAGGTCGTATTTGATGGCCCAGAATAATTTTAGGCGATCGGGGTCTGGGGGCCCGAACCCACTCGAAAGGCGTGGGCTATATAGCACACGAAAATATGGGAATCGGGCGGAATTCTAGTTTTTTGGCCGTAAAATGCCAAACAACGAGGAAAGGCCATGGTGGGGCGGTGACTATGGTTCCTTAGGTCGTATTTGATGGCCCCGAATAATTTTAGGCGATCGGGGTCCGGTGGCCCGGACCCACTCGGAAGGCAAGGGCTATAGCACACAAAAATATGGGAATCGCGCAAAATTTTAGTTTTTTGGCCATAAAATGCAAAACAACGAGGAATGACCATGGCGGGGCGGTGACTATGGTTCCTTAGGTCGTATTTGATGGCCTGGAATAATTTTAGGCGATCGGGGTCAGGGGGACCGGACCCATTCGGAAGGCGTGGGCTATAGCACACAAATATATGGGAATCAGGCAAAATTCTTATTTTTTGGCTGTAAAATGCAAAACAACGAGGAACGGCCATGGCGGGGCGGTGACTATGGTTCCTTAGGTCGTATTTGATGGCCTGGAATAATTTTAGGTGATCGGGGTTAGAGGGTCCGGACCCATTCGGAAGGCGTGGTCTATAGCACACGAATATATGGGAATCTGGTGGAATTCTTGTTTTTTGTCCGTAAAATGCAAAATAACGAGGAACGAACACGGCGGGGCAGTGACTATGGTTTCTTAGGTCGTATTTGATGGCTCGAAAAAAGTTTAGGCGATCGGGGTCCGGGGGCCCGGACCCACTTGAAAAGTGTGGGCTAGAGCACACGAAAATATGGGAATCAGGCGGAATTCTTGTTTTTTGGTCGTAAAAAGCAAAACAACGAGGAACGGTCATGGCGGGGGCGGTGACTATAGTTCCTTAGGTCGTATTTAATGGCCCCAAATAATTTTAGGCGATCGGGGTCCGGTGGCCCGGACCCACTCGGAAGGCATGGGCTTTAGCACATGAAAATATGGGAATCGTGCGAAATTCTAGTTTTTTTGGCCGTAAAATGCAAAACAACGAGGAACGGCCATGGCAGGGTGGTGACTATGGTTCCTTAGGTAGTATTTGATGGCCTGGAAGTTTGTAAGGCAATCCGATTTCAAGGGACCCGGGCCCACTCGGAAGGCGTGGGCTATAGCATACGAAAATATGGCAATCGGGCGAAATTCTAGTTTTTTCACCGTATAAAGCAAAACAATGCGGAACTGTCATGGCGGGGCGGTGACTATGGTTCCTTAGGTCGTATTTGATCGCCAGGAATAATGTAAGGCAATCCGGTTTCGGGGGACCAGGGCCCACTCGGAAGGCGTGGGCTATAGCACACGAAAATATGGGAATCGGGCGAAATTCTAGTTTTTTTGCCGTAAAATGCAAAAACAACGAGGAACGGCCACGGCTAGGGGGTGACTGTGGTTACTTAGGTCGTATTTGATGGATCGGAAAAAGTTTAGGTGATCGGGGTTCCTTATGTCATATTTGATGGCCCTGAATAACTTTAGGCAATCAGGGTCCGAGGGGCCCGGTTCCACTCGGAAGGCGTGAGCTATAGCACACGAATATATGGGAATCAGGCGGAATTCTAGTTTTTTGGCCGTAAAACACAAAATAACGAGGAACGGTCACGGCGGGGAGGTGACTATGGTTCCTTAGGTCATTTTTGATGGCCTGAAAATATTAGGCGATCGGGGTCCGGGGGGCCCAGACCCACTCGGAAGGCATGGGCTATAAAAAATATGGCAATCGCGCGAAATTCTAGTTTGTTGGACGTACAAAGCAAAAAAAATGAGGAACGGTCATGGCGGGGCGGTGACTATGGTTCCTTAGGTCTAAAATGAGGGCCCGAAAAAATTTTAGGCGATCGGGGTCCGGGAGCCCGGACTCACTCGGAGCGTGTGCTGCACACGAAAATATGGGAATCAGGCGAAATTCTAGTTTTTGGCCGTAAAATGCAAAACAACGAGCAATGGCCATGGCAGGGCGGTGACTATGGCTCCTTAGGTCGTATTTGATGGCCCCGAATAATTTTATGTGATCGGGGTCCGGGGGCCTGGACCCACTCGGAAGGCATGGACTTATTGCACACGAAAATATGGGAATCGGGCGAAATTCTAGTTTTTTTGGCCGTAAAATGTAAGACAACGAGGAACGGCCACGACTGGGCGGTGACTATGGTTCCCTAGGTCTTATTTGACGGCCTCAAATAATTTTAGACGATCGGGGTCCGGGGGTCCGGACCCACTCGGAAGGCATGGGCTAAGGCACACGAAGATATGGGAATCGGGAGAAATTCTAGTTTTTTGGCCGTAAAATGTAAAACAACAAGGAACGGCCATGGCGGGGCGGTGACTATGGTTCCTTAGGTCGTATTTGATGGCTCGAAAAATTTTTTGGCTATCGAGGTCTGGGGGCCCGGACCCACTTGGAAGGCAATCGAAAATATGGCAATCGGGCGAAATTCAAGTTTTTTGGTCGTATAAAGCAAAACAACGAAGAACGGTCATGGCTGGGCAGTGGTTATGGTTCCTTAGGTCGTATTAGATAGCCCGGAAAAATTTTAGACGATCGCGGTCCGGGGGGGCTGGATCCACTCGGAATCATGGGCTATAGCACACGAATATATGGGAATCGGGCGAAATACTTGTTTTTTGGCCGTAAAACGCAAAACAACAAGGAGCGGCCATGGAGGGGCGTGACTATGGTTCCTTAGGTCGTACTTGGTGGCCTGGAAATTTTTAGGCGATCGGGGTCCGGGGGCCCGGACACACTCGGAAGGCGTGGGCTAGATCACGAAAATATGGGAATCAAGCGAAATTCTAGTTTTTTGGTCGTAAAACGCAAAAAACTGATTAACGGCCATGGCGAGGCAGTGACTATGGTTCCTTAGGTCGTATTTGATAGGTCAGGAAAATTTTAGGCTATCGGCCCCGGACCCACTTGGAAGGCATGGGCAATATCACACGAAAATATGGGAATCGGGCGAAATTCTTATTTTTTGGCCGTATAAAGCAAAACAATGAAGAACGGTTATGGCGGGGTGGTAGCTATGGTTACTTAGGTCGTATTTGATAGCCTGGAAAAATTTTAGGCGATCAAGGTCCGGGGGGCCTGGACCCACTCGGAAGGCGTGGGTTAGCACACGAATATATGGGAATCGGGCTGAATTCTAGTTTTTTGGCCGTAAAACGCAAAACAACGAGGAACGGCCATGGCAGGGCAGTGACTATGGTTCCTTAGGTCGTATTTGATGGCCTGGAAAATTTTTAGGCAATCCGGTCTCGGGGGACCCGGGCCCACTCGGAAGGGGTGGGCTAGAGCACACGAAAATAGGGGAATCAGGCGGAATTCTAGTTTTTTGGTTGAAAATAGCAAAACAACGATGAACGGTCATGGCGGGGCGGTGACTAAGGTTCCATAGATCGTATTTGATGGCCCAAATAAATTTTAGGCGATCGGGGTCCGGGGGCCGGACCCACTCGGAAAGCGTGGGCAATAGAACACGAAAATATGGGAATCGGGCGAAATTCTAGTTTTTTGGCCGTAAAACGCAAAACAACGAGGAACGGCCATGGCAGGGCGGTGACAATGGTTCCTTAGGTCATATTTGATGGCCCGGAATAATTTTAGGCTATCAGGGTCTGTGGGCTCGGACCCACTCGGAAGGTGTGGGCTATAGATTACGAAAATATGGAAATCGGGCGAAACTCTAGTTTTTTGGCCGTATAAAGCAAAATAACGAGGAACAGTCATAGCGGGGCGGTGGCTATGGTCCTTTGGTCATATTTGATGGCCAGAAAAAAAATTTGGCATTCGAGGTCCGGGGGGCCCGGGTCCACTCGGAAGGCATGTGCTATATCACACAAAAATATGGGAATCGGGCAAAATTCTAGTTTTTCGGCAGTAAAATGCAAAAAGAAAGGAACTGTCATGGCGGGAGGTGACTCTAGTTCCTTAGATCGTATTTGATGGCCCGGAAAAATGTTTTGGCGATCTGGGTCAAATAGGCGCGGCACACTAGGAAGGCGACACGAAAATAGTGGAATCAGGCGGAATTCTAGTTTTTTGGTCGTAAAAAGCAAAACAACGAGGAACGGTCATGTAGGGGAGGTGAAAATGGTTCGTTAGGTCGTATTTGATGGCCTGAAAACTTTTTAGTTGATCAGGGACCGATGGGCCCGGACCCACTCGGAAGGCGTGACACAAGAATATATGGGAATCGGGCGGAATTCTAGTTTTTTGGCCGTAAAATGCAAAACAACGAGGAACGGCCATGGCAGGGCGGTGACAATGGTTCCTTAGGTCGCATTTGATGGCCAGGAAAAGTTTTAGGCTATCAGGGTCCGGGGGCCCGGACCCACTCGGAAGGAATAGCACACGAAATTATGGGAATCAGGCGAAATTCTAGTTTTTTGGTCGTGAAATGCAAAACAACGAGGAACAGCCATGGTGGGGCGGTGACTATGGTTCCTTAGGTCGTATTTGATGGCCCGAAATTTTTTTTATCGATCGGGGTCCAGGGGGCCTGAACCCACTCAGAAAGCGTGGGCTATCGCACGAATATATGGGAATCGGGCGGAATTCTAGTTTTTTGGTCGTAAAACGCGAAACAACGAGGAACGTCCATAGCGGGGCGGTGACTATGGTTCCTTAAGTCGTATTTGATGGCCTGGAAATATTTTAGGCAATCCGGTTTCGGGGGACCCGGGCCCACTCGGAAGGCGTGGGCTAGAGCACACGAAAATATGTGAATCGGGCGGAATTCTAGTTTTTTGGTCATAAAAAGCAAAACAACGAGGAACGGTCATGGCGGGGCGGTGGCTATGGTTCCTTAGGTCGTATTTGATGGCTTTGAAAAAATTTAGGCGATCGGGGTCCGGGGTCCTGGACCCACTTGGAAGGCGTGGGTACACGAAAATATGGCAATCGGGTGAAATTTAAGTTTTTTGGCCGTGTAAAGCAAAACAACGAGGAACGGTCATGGCAGGGCGGTGGCTTTGGTTCCTTTGGTCGTACTTGATAGCCTGAAAAAAATTTAGGCGATCAGGGTCCGGGGGCCCAAGACCCATTCAGAAGGCGTGGGCTATATAGCACACGATAATATGGGAATCGGGAGAAATTCTAGTTTTTTGGATGTAAAACGCAAAACAACGAGGCACGGCCATGGCGGGGCGGTGACTATGGTTCCTTAGGTCGTATTTGATAGCCCGGAAAAATTTTAGTCGATCGATGTCCGGGGGGCTCGGACCCACTCGGAAAGCGTGGGCTATAGAACACGAAAATATGAAAATCGGGTAAAATCCTAGTTTTTTGGCCGTATAAAGCAAAAAAATGTGGAACGGTCATAGAGGGGCGGTGGGTATGGTCCTTAGGTCGTATTTGATAGCCCAAAAAAATCTTAGGCGATCGGGGTTCAGGGGGCCTGGACCCACTCTGAAGGCGTGGGCTATAGCACAAGAAAATATGGAAATCGGGCGAAATTCTAGTTTTTTGGCCGTAAAACGCAAAACAATGAGGAACGGACATGGTGGGGCGGTGACTATGGTTCCTTAGGTCGTATTTGATAGCATGGAAAAATTATAGGCAATCCATTTTCGGGGGACCCGCGCCCACTCGGAAAGCGTGAGATAGAGCACATGAAAATATGGGAATCGGGGGGACTATGGTTCCTTAGGTCGTATGTGATGGCCCAAAAAAGATATTAGGCGATCAAGGTCAAGGGGGCCCGGACCCATTCGGAAGGCGTGGGCTATAGCTCACGTTAATATGGAAATCGGGAGAAATCCTAGTTTTTTTTACCGTAAAAAGCAAAAAAATGAGGAACGGTCATGGCGGGGTGGTGACTATGGTTCCTTATGTCGTATTTTATGGCCCGAAAAATTTTTAGGCGATCAGGGTCCGGGGTCCCCCGACCCATTCGGAAGGCATAGGCTATAGCACACGAAAATATGGCAATCGGGTGAAATTCTAGTTTTTGACCGTAAAAAGAAAGGAAACGAGGAACGGTCATGGCGGGGCGGTGGCTATAGTTCCTTAAGTCGTATTTGATAGCCCGAAAGAATTTTAGGCGATCGGGGTCCGGGGGATCCGGACCTACCCAGAAGGCATGGGCTAATGCTCACAAAAATAAGGCAATCGCGTGAAATTCTAGTTTTTTGGCCCTAAAAAGCATAAAATGAGGAACGGTCATGGCGGGGTGGTCACTATGGTTTATTAGGTCATATTTGATGGCCCAGAAAAATTTTATACGATCGGGGTCCGGGGGCCCGGACCCACTCGGAAGGCATGGGATAATAGCACACGAAAATGTGGCAATTGGGAAAAATTTTAATTTTTTGGTCGTAAAACGCAAAACAACGAGGAACGGTCATGGCAGGGCAGTGACTATGGTTCCTTAGGTTGTATTTGATAGCTCGGAAAATTTTTAGGTGATCGGGGTCGTGGAGCCCCGACCCACTTTGAAGGCATGGGCTATAGCTCACGAAAATATGGCAATCACGCGAAATTCTAGTTTTTTTGGCCGTAAAAAGCAAAAAAAGAGAAACGGTCATGGCAGGGTGGTGACTATGGTTTCTTAGGTCGTATTTGATGGCCGGAAAAAATTTTAGGTGATCGGGGTCCGGGGGCCTGGACCCACTTGGAAGGCGTATAGCACACGAAAATATGGCAATCGATTGAAATTCTAGTTTTTTTGCTGTATAAAGCAAAACAACGAGGAACGGTCATGGCGGGGCAGTGGATATGGTTCCTTAGGTCGTATTTGATAGCCCGTAAAAATGTTAGTAGATTGGGGTCTGGGGGACCCGAACCCACTCAGAGGGCGTGGGCTATCACACGAATATATTGGAATCGAGCAGAATTCTAGTTTTAGTAGTTAAACGCAAAATAACGAGGAACGTCCATCGCGGGGCGGTGACTATGGTTCCTTAATTCGTATTTGATGGCTTGGAAAAATTTTCAGCAATCTAGTTATGGGGACCCGGGCCCACTCGGAAGGCGTGGGCTCTAGCACACGAAAATACGGGAATCAGGCGGAATTCTAGTTTTTTGGTCGTAAAATTCAAAACAACGAGGAACGGTAATGGCGGGGCGATGACTATAGTTCCTTAGGTCGTATTTGATGGCCGAAATAAATTTTAGTCGATCGGGGTCCGGGGGCCCCCGGACCCACTCGGAAAGAGTGGGCAATAGAATACGAAAATATGGAAATCGGGCGAAATTCTAGTTTTTTGGCCGCATAAAGCAAAAAAATGAGGAACGGTCATAGCAGGGCGGTGGCTTTGGTCCTTAGGTCATATTTGATAGCCCTAAAAAATTTTAGGCGATCGGGGTCAGGGGGCCTGGACCCACTCGAAAGGCGTGGGCTATAGCACACGAAAATATGGGAATCGGGCGGAATTCTAGTTTTTTGGCCGTAAAACGCAAAACAATGAGGAACGGCCATGCGGGGTGGTGACTATGGTTCCTTAGGTTGTATTTGATTGCTTGGAAAAATTTTAGGCAATCTTGTTTCGGGGGACCCGAGTCCACTCAGAAGGCGTGGGATAGAGCACACAAAAATATGGGAATCGGGCGGAATTCTAGATTTTTGGCCGTAAAATGCAAAAAACGAGGAACGGTCATGGCGAGGTGGTGACTATGGTTCCTTAGGTCGTATGTGATGGCCCAAAAAAATTTTGGGCGATCAGGGTCAGGGGGGTCGGATCCATTCAGAAGGCGTGGGCTATAGCACATGATAATATGGAAATCGGGAGAAATTCTAGTTTTTTTTACCGTAAAAAGCAAAAAAATGATGAACGGTCATGTCGGGGTGGTGACTATGGTTCCTTATGTCGTATTTGATAGCCCGAAAAAATATTAGGCGATCAGGGTCCGGGGGCCCCCGACCCATTCGGAAGGCGTAGAATATAGCACACGAAAATATGGCAATCGGGCGAAATTCTATTTTTTTACCGTAAAACGAAAGGAAACGAGGAATGGTCATGGCGGGGCGGTGTCTATAGTTCCTTAGGTCATATTTGATAGCCCGAAAGAATTTTAGCCGATCAGGGTCCGGGGGCCCGGACCCATTTGGAAAGTGTGGGCTATAGCACACGAAAATATGGCAATCGAGCGAAATTCTGATTTTTTTGTCGTATAAAGCAAATCAATGAGGAACGGTAATGGTGAGGCGATGGAAATGGTTACTTAGTTCATATTTGATAGCCTGGAAAATTTTTAAGTGATCCGGGTCGGGGGCCCGGACCCACTCGAAAGGCATGGGCTATAGCACATGAATATATGCGAATCGGGCGGAATTCTAGTTTTTTGGCCGAAAAATGTAAAACAAAGCGGAACGGCCATGGAGGGGCAGTGACTATGGTTCCTTAGGTCTATTTTGATGGCCTAGATAAATTTTAAGCGATCGGGCAAGCCAACGTTAGAATAATATTAACCATTTTAAAAGAATTTTAAAGTAATTAATAATAAAGAAACAAATGCAGAAGTAAAGTCTGAAATGTAGTTAATAATCCATAATAATCGTGATATCTAAATACCATCCCAGAACTGGAGTCACAAGTGCACGAGCTTCTAGAATAATACAAATAATGGTGTGAATAAAATTCAAGTTGTTTGAAATATAATACACAGCTGAGATAAGATAGAAGGGGACTTCAGAACTGCGAACGCTGTGCAGTTACACTGGGGGGCCCGAGGGTCCGGACCTACCCGGAAGGCATGGGCTATAGCTCACAAAAATAAGGCATTCGCGCGAAATTCTAGTTTTTTGGTCGTAAAAAGCAAAATAACGAGGAATAGTCATGGCAGGGCGATGACTATGGTTCCTTATGTCGTATTTGATGGCCCAAATAAATTTTAGTCGATCGGGTTCCGGGGGCCTGGACCCACTCGGAACGCGTGGGCAATAGAACACGAAAATATGGAAATCGGGCGAAATTCTAGTTTTTTGGCCATATAAAGCAAAAAAACAAGGAACGGTCATAGCGGGGCGGTGGCTATGGTCCTTAGGTCGTACTTGATAGCCCGAAAACATTTTAGGCGATCGGGGTCCGGGGGGCCTAGTCCCACTCAGAAAGCATGGGCTATGGCACATGAAAATATGGGAATCGGGCGGAATTCTAGTTTTTTGGCCGTAAAATGCAAAACAATGAGGAACGGCCATGGGGGGGGGGTGACTATGGTTCCTTAGGTCGTATTTGATGGCATGGAAAAATTTTAGGCAATCCTGTTTCGGGTTACCCGGGCCCACTCGGAAGGCGTGGGATAGAGCATAAGAAAATACGGGAATCAGACGGAATTCTAGGTTTTTGGTCGTAAAATTCAAAACAACGAGGAACGGTAATGGCGGGGCTATGACTATAGTTCCTTAGGTCATATTTGATGGCTGAAATAAATTTTAGTCGTTCGGGGTCCGGGGGCCCCCGGACCCACTCGGAAAGAGTGGGCAATAGAATACGAAAATATGGAAATCGGGCGAAATTCTAGTTTTTTGGCCGCATAAAGCAAAAAAATGAGGAACAGTCATAGCAGGGCGGTGGCTATGGTCCTTAGGTCATATTTTATAGCCCTGAAAAATTTTAGGCGATCGGGGTCAGGGGGCCTGGACCCACTCGGAAGGCGTGGGCTATAGCACACGAAAATATGGGAATCGGGCAGAATTCTAGTTTTTTGGCCGTAAAACGCAAAACAATGAAGAACGGCCATGCGGGGCGGTGACTATGGTTCCTTAGGTTGTATTTGATTGCTTGGAAAAATTAAGGGCAATCTTGTTTCGGGGGACCCGAGCCCACTCAGAAGGCGTGGGATAGAGCACACGAAAATATGGGAATCAGGCGAAATTCTAGATTTTTGGCCGTAAAATGCAAAAAACGAGGAACGGTCATGGCGAGGTGGTGACTATGGTTCCTTAGGTCGTATGTGATAGCCCGAAAAAATTTTGGGCGATCAGGGTCAGGGGGGTCGGATCCATTCGGAAGGCGTGGGCTATAGCACACGATAATATGGAAATCGGGAGAAATTCTAGTTTTTTTTACCGTAAAAAGCAAAAAAATGATGAACGGTCATGTCGGGGTGGTGACTATGGTTCCTTATGTCGTATTTGATGGCCCGAAAAAATATTAGGCAATCAGGGTCCGGGGGCCCCCGACCCATTCGGAAGGCGTAGAATATAGCACACGAAAATATGGCAATCGGGAGAAATTCTATTTTTTTACCGTAAAACGAAAGGAAACGAGGAACAGTCATGGCGGGGCGGTGTCTATAGTTCCTTAGGACATATTTGATAGCCCGGAAGAATTTTAGCCGATCAGGGTCCGGGGGCCCGGACCCACTTGGAAAGCGTGGGCTATAGCACACGAAAATATGGCAATCGAGCGAAATTCTAATTTTTTTGTCGTATAAAGCAAATCAATGAGGAACGGTCATGGTGAGGCGATGGCAATGGTTACTTAGTTCATATTTGATAGCCTGGAAAATTTTTAAGTGATCGGGGTCGGGGGGCCCGGACCCACTCGAAAGGCATGGGCTATAGCACATGAATATATGCGAATCGGGCGGAATTCTAGTTTTTTGGCCGAAAAATGTAAAACAAAGAGGAACGGCCATGGAGGGGCAGTGGCTATGGTTCTTTAGGTCTATTTTGATGGCCTAGATAAATTTTAAGCGATCGGGGTCCGGGGGCCCGGGGGTCCGGACCTACCCGGAAGGCATGGGCTATAGCTCACAAAAATAAGGCAATCGCGCGAAATTCTAGTTTTTTGGTCGTAAAAAGCAAAACAACGAGGAACAGTCATGGCAGGGCGATGACTATGGTTCCTTAGGTTGTATTTGATGGCCCAAATAAATTTTAGTCGATTGGGTTCCGGGGGGCCTGGACCCACTCGGAATGCGTGGGCAATAGAACACGAAAATATGGAAATCGGGCGAAATTCTAGTTTTTTGGCCGTATAAAGCAAAAAAACAAGGAACGGTCATAGCGGGGCGGTGGCTATGGTCCTTAGGTCGTACTTGATAGCCCGAAAACTTTTTAGGCGATCGGGGTCCGGGGGGCCTAGACCCACTCAGAAAGCGTGGGCTATGGCACACGAAAATATGGGAATCGGGCGGAATTCTAGTTTTTTGGCCGTAAAATGCAAAACAATGAGGAACGGCCATGGGGGGGTGGTGACTATGGTTCCCTAGGTCGTATTTGATGGCATGGAAAATTTTTAGGCAATCCTGTTTCGGGTTACCGGGCCCACTCGGAAGGCGTGGGATAGAGCATAAGAAAATATGGGAATCAGGCGGAATTCTAGATTTTTGGCCGTAAAATGCAGAAAACCTAGGAACAGTCATGCCGGGGCGATGACAATGGTTCCTTAGGTCGTATTTGATAGCCCAAATAAATTTTAGTCGATCGGGGTTCGGGTGGCCCGGACCCACTCGGAAAGCGTGGGCAATAGAACACAAAAATATAGAAATCAGGCGAAATTCTAGTTTTTTGGCCGTATAAAGCAAAAAAAATGAGTAACAATCATAGCGGGGCAGTGACTATGGTTCCTTAGGTCGTCTTTGATGGCACGGAAAATTTTTAGGCAATCCTGTTTCGGGGGAACCGGGCCCATTTGGAAGGCGTGGGATAGAGCACACGAAAATATGGGAATCATGCAGAATTCTAGATTTTTGGCCGTAAAATGCAAAAAAATGAGGAACCGTCATGGCAGGGCGATGACAATGGTTCCTTAGGTCGTATTTGATGGCCCAAATAAATTTTAGTCGATCGGGGTCCGGTTGTCTCGGACCCACTCGGAAAGCGTGGGCAATAGAACACAAAAATATGGAAATCGGGTGAAATCCTAGTTTTTTGGCCGTATAAAGCAAAAAAAGAGGAACGGTCATAGCGGGTCGGTGGCTATGGTTCTTAGGTCATATTTGATAGCCCGGAAAAATTTAAGGCGATCGGGGTCTGGGGGGCCTGGACCCACTCGGAAGGCGTGGGCTATATAGCACACGAAAATATAGGAATCAGGCGAAATTCTAGTTTTTTGGCCGTAAAATGCAAAACAACGAGGAACGGCCATGGCGGGGTGGTGTATATGGTTCCTTAGGTCATATTTGATGGCCTGGAATAATTTTAGGTGATCGGGGTTCGGGGGCCCGGACCCACTCGGAAGGCGTGGGCTATAGCACACGAAAATATGGGAATCAGGAGAAATTCTAGTTTTTTGCTCGTAAAACGCAAAACAATGAGGAACGGCCATGGTGGGGCAGTGACTATCATTCCTTAGGTCGTATTGGATGGTTCGGAAAAATTTTAGGCAATCGGGGTCCGGGGGCCTAGTCCCACTTGGAAGGCGTGGGCTATAGCTCATGAAAATATGGCAATCGGGCGAAATTTAAGTTTTTTGGCCGTATAAAGCAAAACAACGAAGAACGGTCATGGCGGGGCGGTGGCTATGGTTCCTTAGGTCACATTTTATAGCTCGGAAAAAGTTTAGGCGATCGGGGTCCGGGGGCCCGGTCCCACTCGGAAGGCATGGGTTATAGCACACGAATATATGGGAATCGTGCGGAATTCTAGTTCTTTTGCCGTAAAATGCAAATCAACGAGGAACGGCCATGGTGGGGTGGTGACTATGGTTCCTTAGGTCGTATTTGATGAACCTGAATAATTTTAGGTGATCGGGGTACGGGGGGCCTGGACCCACTAGGAAGGCGTGGGCTATAGCATACGAATATATGGGAATCAGGCGGAATTTTAGTTTCTTGGCCGTAAAACGCAAAACAACGAGGAACGGCCACGGCGGGTCGGTGACTATGGTTCCTTAGGTTGTATTTGATGGCCTGGAAAAATTTTAGGCAATCCGGTTTTGTGCGATCTGGGCCCACTCGGAAGGCGTGGGCTATAGTAAACGAAAATATGGGAATCGAGCGGAATTCTAGTTTTTTGTTCGTAAAAAGCAAAACAACGAAGAACGGTCATGGCGAGGCAGAGACTATGGTTCCTTAGGTCGTATTTGATGACCCAAATAAATTTTAGGCGATCGGGGTCTGGCGGGCCCGAACCTACTTGGAAGGCATGGGCTAGCTCACCAAAATATGGCAATCGCCCGTAATTCTAGTTTTTTGGACGCAAAAAGGAAAAAAATGAAGAACGGTCATGGCGGGGTGGTGACTATGGTTTGTTAGGTCGTATTTGATGGCCTGGAAAATTTTTAGTTGATCGGGTTCCGGGGGCCCATACCCATCTAGAATGCGTGGGCTATAGCACACGAAAATATGGGAATTAGGCGGAATTCTAGTTTTTTGGCCGTAAAACACAAAACAACAAGGAACGGCCATGGAGGGGCGGTGAATATGGTTCCTTAGGTCGTATTTGATGGCCCCGAAAAATTTTAGGTGATCGGGGTCAGGGGGCTCGGACCCACTCAGGAGGCGTGGGCTTATAGCACACGAAAATATGGGAATTAGGCGAAATTTTAGTTTTTCGGATGTAAAAAGGAAAAGAACGAGGAACAATCATGGCGAGGCGGTGACTATGGTTCCTAAGGTCGTATTCGATGGCCTGGAAAAAATTTTAGTTGATCGGGGTCCGGGGGCCCGGACCCACTTAGAAGGCATGGGCTATAGCACACGTAAATATGGGAATCAGGCGGAATTCTAGTTTTTTGGCCGTAAAATGCAAAACAACGAGGAACGGCCATGGAGGGGCGGTGACAATTGTTCATTAGGTCATATTGGATGGCTCCGAATAATTTTAGGTGATCGGGCTCCGGGGACCCGGATCCACTCGGAAGGCGTGGGCTTATAGCACACGAAAATATGGGAATCAGGCGAAATTCTAGTTTTATGGCCGTAAAACACAAATCAACGAGGAACGGCCTTGGTGGGGCGGTGACTATGGTTTCTTAGGTTGTATTTGATGGCCCTGAATAATTTTAGGCGATCAGGGTCCTGGGGTCCGGACCCACTCGGAAGGCATGGGCTATAGCACACGAATATATGGGAATCGGGCAGAATTCTAGTTTTTTTGCCGTAAAACGCAAAACAACGAGCAACGGCCATGGCGGGGCGGTGACTATGGTTCCTTAGGACGTATTTGATGGCCTGGAAAAATGTAATGCAATCCGGTTTTGGGGGACCTGGGCCCACTCGGAAGGCGTGGGCTAGATCACACGAAAATATGGGAATCGAGCGAAATTCTAGTTTTTTGTTCGTAAAAAGCAAAACAACGAAGAATGGTCATGGCGAGGCAGAGACTATGGTTCCTTAGGTCATATTTGATGACCCAAAAAAATTTTAGGCGATCGGGGTCCGGCGGGCCCGGACCTACTTGGAAGGCATGGGCTAGCTCACCAAAATATGGCAATCGCCCGTAATTCTAGTTTTTTGGACGCAAAAAGGAAAAAAATGAGGAACGTTCATGGTGGGGTGGTGACTATGGTTTGTTAGATCGTATGTGATGGCCTGGAAAATTTTTAGTTGATCGAGTTCCGGGGGGCCAGACCCATCTAGAATGCGTGGGCTATAGCACACGAAAATATGGGAATCAGGCGGAATTCTAGTTTTTTGGCCGTAAAACACAAAACAAAAAGGAACGGCCATGGAGGGGTGGTGAATATGGTTCCTTAGGTCGTATTTGATGGCCCCGAAAATTTTTAGGTGATCGGGGTCAGGGGGCTCGGACCCACTCAGGAGGCGTGGGCTTATAGCTCACGAAAATATGGGAATGAGGCGAAATTCTAGTTTTTTGGCCATTAAACGCAAAACAATGAGGAACGGCCATGGCGGGACGGTGAATATGGTTCCTTAGATTGTATTTGATGGCCTGCAAAAATTTTAGGAAATCCAGTTTCGGGGGACCCAAGCCCACTCGGAAGGCGTGGGCTAGAGCACACGAAAATATGGGAATCATGCGGAATTCTAGTTTTTTGGCCGTAAAACTCAAAATAACGAGGAACGGCCATGGCGGGGCATTGACTATGGTTCCTTAGGCCGTATTTGATGTCCCGGAATAATTTTAGGTGATCGGGGTCAGGGGGCCTGGACCCATTCGGAAGGCGTGGGCTATAGCACACAAATATATGGGAATCGGGAGGAATTCTAGTTTTTTGGCCGGCAAACGCAAATCAACGAGGAACGGCCATGGTGGGGCAGTGACTATGGTTTCTTAGGTCGTATTTGATGGCCCTGAATAATTTTAGGCGATCAGGGTCCTGGGCTATAGCACACGAAAATATGGGAATCGGGCGAAATTCTAGTTTTTTGGCCGTATAAAGCAAAAAAACAAGGAACGGTCATAGCGGGGTGGTGGCTATGGTCCTTAGGTCGTACTTGATAGCCCGAAAACTTTTTAGGCGATCGGGGTCCGGGGTGCCTAGACCCACTCAGAAAGCGTGGGCTATGGCACACGAAAATATGGGAATCGGGCAGAATTCTAGTTTTTTGGCCGTAAAATGCAAAACAATGAGGAACGGCCATGGAGGGGGTGGTGACTATGGTTCCTTAGGTCGTATTTGATGGCATGGAAAAATTTTAGGCAATCCTGTTTTGGGTTACCCGGGCCCACTCGGAAGGCGTGGGATAGAGCATAAGAAAATATGGGAATCGGGCGGAATTCTAGATTTTTGGCCGTAAAATGCAGAAAACCTAGGAACAGTCATGCCGGGGCGATGACAATGGTTCCTTAGGTCGTACTTGATAGCCCAAATAAATTTTAGTCGATCAGGGTCCGGGTGGCCCGGACCCACTCGGAAAGCGTGGGCAATAGAACACGAAAATATAGAAATCAGGCGAAATTCTAGTTTTTTGGCCGTATAAAGAAAAAAAATGAGGAACGGTCATAGCGGTCGGTGGCTATGGTCCTTAGGTCATATTTGATAGCCCGGAAAAATTTTAGGCGATCGGGGTCTGGGGGGCCTGGACCCACTTGGAAGGCGTGGGCTATATAGCACACGAAAATATAGGAATCAGGCAAAATTCTAGTTTTTTGGCCGTAAAATGCAAAACAACGAGGAACGGCCATGGCGGGGTGGTGTCTATGGTTCCTTAGGACATATTTGATGGCTTGGAATAATTTTTGGTGATCGGGGTCCGGGGGCTCGTACCCACTCGGAAGGCGTGGGCTATCACACGAAAATATGGGAATCAGGAGAAATTCTAGTTTTTTGCTCGTAAAACGCAAAATAATGAGGAACGGCCATGGTGGGGCAGTGACTATGATTCCTTAGGTCGTATTGGATGGCTCGGAAAAATTTTAGGCAATCGGGGTCCGGGGGCCTAGTCCCACTTGGAAGGCGTGGGCTATAGCACACGAAAATATGGCAATCGGGCAAAATTTAAGTTTTTTGGCCGTATAAAGCAAAACAACGAAGAACGGTCATGGCGGGGCGGTGGCTATGGTTCCTTAGGTCATATTTTATAGCTCGGAAAAAGTTTAGGCGATCGGGGTCCGGGGGCCCGGTCCCACTCGGAAGGCATGGGTTATAGCACACGAATATATGGGAATCGTGCTGAATTCTAGTTTTTTTGCCGTAAAATGCAAATCAATGAGGAACGGCCATGGTGGGGAGGTAACTATGGTTCCTTAGGTCGTATTTGATGAACCTGAATAATTTTAGGTGATCGGGGTACGGGGGCCTGGACCCACTAGGAAGGCGTGGGCTATAGCACACGAATATATGGGAATCAGGCAGAATTTTAGTTTTTTGGCCGTAAAACGCAAAACAACGAGGAACGGCCATGGCGGGTCGGTGACTATGGTTCCTTAGGTCGTATTTGATGGCCTGGAAAAATTTTGGGCAATCCGGTTTTGTGCGACCTGGGCCCACTCGGAAGGCGTGGGCTAGAGTACACTAAAATATGGGAAACGAGCGGAATTCTAGTTTTTTGTTCGTAAAAAGCAAAACAACGAAGAACGGTCATGGCGAGGCAGAGACTATGGTTCCTTAGGTCGTATTTGATGACCCAAATGAATTTTAGGCGATCGGGGTCCGGCGGGCCCGGACCTACTTGGAAGGCATGGGCTAGCTCACCAAAATATGGCAATCGCCCGTAATTCTAGTTTTTTGGACGCAAAAAGGAAAAAAATGAGGAACGGTCATGGCGGGGTGGTGACTATGGTTTATTAGGTCGTATTTGATGGCTTGGAAAATTTTTAGTTGATCGGGTTCCGGGGGCCCAGACCCATCTAGAATGCGTGGGCTTTAGCACACGAAAATATGGGAATCAGGCGGAATTCTAGTTTTTTGGCCGTAAAACACAAAACAACAAAGAACGGCCATGGAGGGGCGGTGAATATGGTTCCTTAGGTCGTATTTGATAGCCCCGAAAAATTTTAGGTGATCGGGGTCAGGGGGCTCGGACCCACTCAGGAGGCGTGGGCTTATAGCACATGAAAATATGGGAATCAGGCGAAATTCTAGTTTTTTGGCCATTAAACGCAAAACAACGAGGAACGGCCATGGCGGGACGGTGAATATGGTTCCTTAGGTCGTATTTGATGGCCTGCAAAAATTTTAGGCAATCCAGTTTCGGGGGACCCAAGCCCACTCGGAAGGCATGGGCTAGAGCACACGAAAATATGGGAATCTTGCAGAATTCTAGTTTTTTGGCCGTAAAACTCAAAATAACGTGGAACGGCCATGGCGGGGCGTTGACTATGGTTCCTTAGGCCATATTTGATGGCCCGGAATAATTTTAGGTGATCGGGGTCAGGGGTCCCGGACCCATTCGGAAGGCGTGGGCTATAGCACACGAATATATGGGAATCGGGCAGAATTCTAGTTTTTTGGCCGTCAAACGCAAATTAACGAGGAACGGCCATGGTGGGGCGGTGACTATGGTTTCTTAGGTCATATTTGATGGCCCTGAATAATTTTAGGCGATCAGGGTCCTGGGGTCCGGACCCACTCGGAAGGCATGGGCTATGGCACACGAAAATATGGGAATCGGGCGAAATTCTAGTTTTTTGGCCGTAAAATGCAAAACAACGAGGAACGGCCATGGAGGGGAGGTGACTATGGTTCCTTAGGTCATATTAGATAGCCTGAAATAATTTTAGGCAATCCTGTTTCGGGGTACCCGGGCCCACTCGGAAGGCGTGGGATAGAGCACAAGAAAATAGGGGAATCGGGCGGAATTTTAGATTTTTGGCCGTAAAATGCAGAAAACCGAGGAACAGTCATGCCGGGGTGATGACAATGGTTCCTTAGGTCGTATTCGATGGCCCAAATAAATTTTAGTCGATCGGGGTCCGGGTGGCCCGGACCCACTCGGAAAGCGTGGGCAATAGAACACGAAAATATAGAAATCGGGCGAAATTCTAGTTTTTTGGCCGTATAAAGCAAAACAAATGAGGAACAATCATAGCTGGGCATTGACTATGGTTCCTTAGGTCGTCTTTGATGGCATGGAAAATTTTTAGGCAATCCTGTTTCGGGGGAACCGGGCCCACATGGAAGGCGTGGGAGAGAGCACACGAAAATATGGGAATCATGCGAAATTCTAGATATTTGGCCGTAAAATGCAAAAAAATGAGGAACTGTCATGGCAGGGCGATGACAATGGTTCCTTAGGTCGTATTTGATGGCCCAAATAAATTTTAGTCTATCGGGGTCCGGTTGGCCCGGACCCACTCGGAAAGCGTGGGCAATAGAACACGAAAATATGGAAATCGAGTGAAATCCTAGTTATTTGGCCGTATAAAGCAAAAGAATGAGGAACGGTCATAGAGGGTCGGTGGCTATGGTCCTTAGGTCATATTTGATAGCCCGGAAAAATTTTAGGCGATCGGGGTCTGGGGGGCCTGGACCCACTCAGAAGGCGTGGGCTATATAGCACACGAAAATATAGGAATCAGGCGAAATTCTAGTTTTTTGGCCGTAAAATGCAAAACAACGAGGAACAGCCATGGCGGGGCAGTGACTACGATTCCTTAGGTCGTATTGGATGGCTCAGAAAAATTTTAGGCAATCGGGGTCCGGGGGCCTAGTCCCACTTGGAAGGCGTGGGCTATAGCACACGAAAATATGGCAATCGGGCGAAATTTAAGTTTTTTGGCAGTATAAAGCAAAACAATGAAGAACGGTCATGGAGGGGTGGTGGCTATGGTTCCTTAGGTCATATTTTATAGCTCGGAAAAATTTTAGGCGATCGGGGTCCGGGGGGCCCGGTCCCACTCGGAAGGCGTGGGTTATAGCACACGAATATATGGGAATCGTGCGGAATTCTAGTTTTTTTGCCATAAAATGCTAATCAACGAGGAACGGCCATGGTGGGGCGGTGACTATGGTTCCTTAGGTCGTATTTGATGAACCTGAATAATTTTAGGTGATCGGGGTACGGGGGCCCGGACCCATTTAGAAGGCGTGGGCTATAGCACACGAAAATATGGGAATCAGGCGAAATTCTAGTGTTTTGGCCGTAAAACACAAAACAACAAGGAACGGCCATGGAGGGGCGGTGACTATGGTTCCTTAGGTCGTATTTGATGGCCCCGAATAATTTTAGGCGATCGGGGTCAGGGGGCTCGGACCCACTCAGGAGGCGTGGTCTTATAGCACACGAAAATATGGGAATCGGGCGAAATTCTAGTTTTTTGCCCGTAAAATGCAAAACAACGAGGAACGGCCATGGCGGGGTGGTGAATATGGTTCCTTAGGTCGTATTTGATGGCCTGCAAAAATTTTAGGTAATCCGGTTTCGGGGGACCCGAGCCTACTCGGAAGGCGTGGGCTAGAGCACACGGAAATATGGGAATCGTGCAGAATTCTAGTTTTTTGGCCGTAAAACTCAAAATAATGAGGAACGGCCATGGCGGGGCGTTGACTATGGTTCCTTAGGTTGTATTTGATGGCCCGGAATAATTTTAGGTGATCGGGGTCAGGGGGCCCGGACCCATTCGGAAGGCGTAGGCTATAGCACACGAATATATGGGAATCGGGCGAAATTCTAGTTTTTTGGCCGTCAAACGCAAATCAACGAGGAACGGCCTTGGTGGGGTGGTGACTATGGTTTCTTAGGTTGTATTTGATGGCTGAATAATTTTAGGCGATCGGGGTCCTGGGGTCCGGACCCACTCGGAAGGCATGGGCTATAGCACACGAATATATGGGAATCGGGCAGAATTCTAGTTTTTTTGCCGTAAAACGCAAAACAACGAGGAACGGCCATGGCGGGGCGGTGACTATGGTTCCTTAGGTCGTATTTGATGGCCTGGAAAAATGTAAGGCAATCCGGTTTCGGGGGACCCGGGCCCACTCGGAAGACGTGGGCTAGAGCACACAAAAATATGGGAATCAGACGGAATTCTAGTTTTTTGGTCGTAAAAATCAAAACAACGAGGAACGGTCATGGTAGGGCGGTGACTATGGTTCCTTAGGTCGTATTTGATGGCCTGGAAAAATTTTAGGCAATCCAGTTTAGGGGGACCCGGGCCCACTCGGAAGTCGTGGGCTAGAGCACACGAAAATGTGGGAATCGGGCGAAATTCTAGTTTTTTGTTCGTAAAAAGCAAAACAACGAGGAACGGTCTTGGCAGGGCGGTGACTATTGTTCCTTAGGTCGTATTTGATGGCCCAAATAAATTTTAGGCGATCGGGATCCAGACCTACTCGGAAGGCATGGGCTAGCTTACTAAAATATGGCAATCTCCCGAAATTCTAGTGTTTTGGACGTAAAAAGGAAAAAAATGTGGAACGGTCGTAGAGGGGCGGTGACTATGGTTCCTTAGGTCGTATTTGATGGCCCCGAATAGTTTTAGGTCATCGGGGTCCGGGGGCCCGGACCCACTCAGAAGGCGTGAGCTTATAGCACACGAAAATATGGGAATCAGGCAAAATTCTAGTTTTTTTGGCCATAAAACGCAAAACAACGAGGAACGGCCATGGCGGGGCGGTGAATATGGTTCCTTAGGTCGTATTTGATGGCCTGATAGGCAATCCATTTTCGGGGGACACGGGCCCACTCGGAAGGCGTGGTCTAGAGCACACGAAAATATGGGAATCAGGCGGAATTCTAGTTTTTTGGTTGTAAAAAACAAAACAACGAGGAACGGTCATGGCGGGGCGGTGACTATGGTTCCTTAGGTCGTATTTGATGGCCCCGAATAATTTTAGGCGATCGGTGTCAGGGGGCTCCGACCCACTAGGAAGGTGTGGGCTAGAGAGCACACAAAAATATGGGAATCGGGCGAAATTCTTGTTTTTTGGTCATAAAAAGCAAAACAACGAGAAACGGTCATGGCGGGGCGGTGACTATGGATCCTTCGGTCGTATTTGATGGCCCAAATAAATATTTGGCGATCGGGATCCGTGGGGCCTTGACCCACTCGGAAGGTGTGGGCTAGCACATGAAAATATGTGAATCAGGCAAAATTCTAGTTTTTGGGATGTAAAAAGGAAAAAAACGAGTAACGGTCATGGCGGGGCGGTGACTATGGTTTGTTAGGTCGTATTTGATGGCCTGGAAAATTTTTAATTGATCAGGTTCCGGGGGCCCGGACCCATCTAGAAGGCGTGGGCTATAGCACACGAAAATATGGGATTCAGGCGGAATTCTAGTTTTTTGGCCGTAAAACACAAAACAACAAGGAACGGCCATGGAGGGGCGGTGACTATGGTTCCTTAGGTCGTATTTGATGGCCCCGAATAATTTTAGGCCATCGGGGTCCGGGGGACAGGACCCACTCAGAACGCGTGGGCTTATAGCACACGAAAATATGGGAATCGGGCAAAATTCTAGTTTTTTGGCCATATAACGCAAAACAACGAGAAACGGCCATGGCGGGGCTGTGAATATGGTTCCTTAGGTCGTATTTGATGGCCTGGAAAAATTTTTAGGCAATCCGTTTTCGGGGGACATGGGCCCACTCGGAAGGCGTGGTCTAGAGCACACGAAAATATGGGAATCGGGCGGAATTCTAGTTTTTTGGTCGTAAAAAACAAAACAACGAGGAACGGTCATGGCGGGGCGGTGACTATGGATCTTTCGGTCGTATTTTATGGCTAAAATAAATTTTAGTCGATCAAGGTCCGGGGGACCCGGACCCACTCGGAAGGTGTGGGCTAGAGAGCACACGAAAATATGGGAATCGGGCGGAATTCTTATTTTTTGGTCATAAAAAGCAAAACAACGAGGAACGATCATGGTGGGGCGGTGACTATGGATCCTTCAGTCGTATTTGATGGCCCAAATAAATTTTTGGCGATCGGGGTCCGGCGGGCCTTGACCCACTCGGAAGGTGTGGGCTAGAACATGAAAATATGTGAATCAGGCAAAATTTTAGTTTTTCAGATGTAAAAAGGAAAAGAATGAGGAACAGTCATGGCGAGGCGGTGACTATGGTTCCTAAGGTCGTATTCAAAGGCCTGGAAAAATTTTAGTTGATCGGGGTCCCGGGGCCCGGACCCACTTAGAAGGAATGGGCTATAGCACACGAAAATATGGGAATCAGGCGGAATTCTAGTTTTTTGGCCGTAAAACACAAAACAACGAGGAACGGCCATGGAGGGGGTGTGACAATGGTTCATTAGGTCATATTTGATGGCTCCGAATAATTTTAGGTGATCGGGCTCCGGGGACCCGGATCCACTCGGAAGGCGTGGGCTTATAGCACACGAAAATATGGGAATCAGGCGAAATTCTAGTTTTATGGCCGTAAAACGCAAAACAACGAGGAACGGTCATGGTGGGCGGTGACTATAGATCCTTAGGTCGCATTTGATGGCCTGGAAAAATTTTAGGCAATCCGGTTTCGGGGGACCCGGGCTCACTCGGAAGGCGTGGGCTAAAGCACACGAAAATATAGGAATCGGGCGAAATTCTAGTTTTTTGGTCGTAAAAAGCAATTCAACGAGGAGCGGTTATGGCAGGGCGGTGTCTATGGTTCCTTAGGTCGTAGTTGATAGCTCGGAAATATTTTAGGCGATCGGGGTCCGGGGGCCCGGACGCACTAGGAAGGCGTGGGCTATAGCACACGAATATATGGGAATAGGGCGGAATTTTCGTTTTTTGGCCGTCAAAACGCAAAACAACGAGGAACGGCCATCGCGGGGCGGTGACTATGGTTCCTTAAGTGGTATTTGATGGCCTGGAAAAATTTTAGGCAATCCGGTTTCGGGGGACTCGGGCCCACTCGGAAGGCGTGGGCTAGAGCACACGAAAATGTGGGAATCGGGCGGAATTCTTGTTTTTTGTTCGTAAAAAGCAAAACAATGAGGAACGGTCTTGGCAGGGCGGTGACTATGGTTCCTTAGGTCGTATTTGATGGCCCAAATAAATTTTAGGCGATCGGGATCCAGACCTACTCGGAAGGCATGGCAATCTCCCGAAATTCTAGTGTTTTGGAAGTAAAAAGGAAATAAACGTGGAACGGTCGTGGAGGGGCGGTGACTATGGTTCCTTAGGTCATTTTTGATGGCCCCGAATAATTTTAGGTCATCGGGGTCCGGGGGCCCGGACCCACTCAGAAGGCGTGAGCTTATAGCACACGAAAATATGGGAATCAGGCAAAATTCTAGTTTTTTGGCCATAAAACGCAAAACAACGAGGAACGGCCATGGCGGGGCGGTGAATATGGTTCCTTAGGTCGTATTTGATGGCCTGGAAAAATTTTAGGCAATCCATTTTCGGGGGACACGGGCCCACTCGGAAGGCGTGGTCTAGAGCACACGAAAATATGGGAATCAGGCGGAATTCTAGTTTTTTGGTCGTAAAAAACAAAACAACGAGGAACGGTCATGGCGGGGCGGTGACTATGGATCTTTCGGTCGTATTTTATGGCTAAAATAAATTTTAGGCGATTAAGGTCCGGGGGACCTGGACCCACTCGGAAGGTGTGGGCTAGAGAGCACACGAAAATATGGGAATCGGGCGGAATTCTTGTTTTTTGGTCATAAAAAGCAAAACAATGAGGAACGGTCATGGCGGGGCGGTGACTATGGATCCTTCGGTCGTATTTGATGGCCCAAATAAATATTTGGCGATCGGGATCCGTGGGGCCTTGACCCACTCGGAAGGTGTGGGCTAGCACATGAAAATATGTGAATCAGGCAAAATTCTAGTTTTTGGGATGTAAAAAGGAAAAAAACGAGGAACGTTCATGGCGGGGCGGTGACTATGGTTTGTTAGGTTGTATTTGATGGCCTGGAAAATTTTTAGTTGATCAGGTTCCGGGGGCCCGGACCCATCTAGAAGGCGTGGGCTATAGCACACGAAAATATGGGAATCAGGCGGAATTCTAGTTTTTTGGCCGTAAAACACAAAACAACAAGGAACGGCCATGGAGGGGCGGTGACTATGGTTCCTTAGGTCGTATTTGATGGCCCCGAATAATTTTAGGCCATCGGGGTCCGGGGGACAGGACCCACTCAGAAGGCGTGGGCTTATAGCACACGAAAATATGGGAATCGAGAAAAATTCTAGTTTTTTGGCCATATAACGCAAAACAACGAGGAACGGCCATGGCGGGGCTGTGAATATGGTTCCTTAGGTCGTATTTGATGGCCTGGAAAATTTTTAGGCAATCCGTTTTCGGGGGACATGGGCCCACTCGGAAGGCGTGGTCTAGAGCACACGAAAATATGGGAATCGGGCGGAATTCTAGTTTTTTGGTCGTAAAAAACAAAACAACGAGGAACGGTCATGGCGGGGCGGTGATATGGATCTTTTGGTCGTATTTGATGGCCAAAATAAATTTTAGGCGATCAAGGTCCGGGGGACCCAGACCCACTCGGAAGGTGTGGGCTAGAGAGCACACGAAAATATGGGAATCGGGCGGAATTCTTATTTTTTGGTCATAAAAAGCAAAACAACGAGGAACGATCATGGTGGGGCGGTGACTATGGATCCTTCAGTCGTATTTGATGGCCCAAATAAATTTTTGGCGATCGGGGTCCGGGGGGCCTTGACCCACTCAGAAGGTGTGGGCTAGAACATGAAAATATGTGAATCAGGCAAAATTTTAGTTTTTCAGATGTAAAAAGGAAAAGAATGAGGAACAGTCATGGCGAGGCGGTGACTATGGTTCCTAAGGTCGTATTCAAAGGCCTGGAAAAATTTTAGTTGATCGGGGTCCCGGGGCCCGGACCCACTTAGAAGGAATGGGCTATAGCACACGAAAATATGGGAATCAGGCGGAATTCTAGTTTTTTGGCCGTAAAACACAAAACAACGAGGAACGGCCATGGAGGGGCGGTGACAATGGTTCATTAGGTCATATTTGATGGCTCCGAATAATTTTAGGTGATCGGGCTCCGGGGACCCGGATCCACTCGGAAGGCGTGGGCTTATAGCACACGAAAATATGGGAATCAGGCGAAATTCTAGTTTTATGGCCGTAAAACGCAAAACAACGAGGAACGGTCATGGTGGGCGGTGACTATAGATCCTTAGGTCGCATTTGATGGCCTGGAAAAATTTTAGGCAATCCGGTTTTGGGGGACCCGGGCTCACTCGGAAGGCGTGGGCTAAAGCACACGAAAATATAGGAATCGGGCGAAATTCTAGTTTTTTGGTCGTAAAAAGCAATTCAACGAGGAGCGGTTATGGCAGGGCGGTGTCTATGGTTCCTTAGGTCGTAGTTGATAGCTCGGAAATATTTTAGGCGATCAGGGTCCGGGGGGCCCGGACGCACTAGGAAGGCGTGGGCTATATAGCACACGAATATATGGGAATAGGGCGAAATTTTCGTTTTTTGGCCGTCAAAACGCAAAACAACGAGGAACGGCCATCGCGGGGCGGTGACTATGGTTCCTTAAGTGGTATTTGATGGCCTGGAAAAATTTTAGGCAATCCGGTTTGGGGGAACCCGGGCCCACTCGGAAGGCGTGGGCTAGAGCACACGAAAATATGGGAATCGGACGGAATTCTAGTTTTTTGGTCGTAAAAAGCAAAACAACGAGGAGCGGTTATGGCAGGGCGGTGACTATGGTTCCTTAGGTCGTAGTTGATAGCTCGGAAATATTTTAGGCGATCGCGGTCCGGAGGGCCCGGACGCACTAGGAAGGCGTGGGCTATAGCACACGAATATATGGGAATAGGGCGGAATTTTAGTTTTTTGGCCGTCAAAACGCAAAACAACGAGGAACGGCCATGGCGGGGCGGTGACTATGGTTCCTTAGGTCGTATTTGATGGCCTGGAAAAATTTTAGGCAATCCGGTTTCGGGGGACTCGGGCCCACTCGGAAGGCGTGGGCTAGAGCACATGAAAATGTGGGAATCGGGCGGAATTCTAGTTTTTTGTTCGTATAAAGCAAAACAATGAGGAACGGTCTTGGCAGGGCGGTGACTATGGTTCCTTAGGTCGTATTTGATGGCCCAAATAAATTTTAGGTGATCGGGATCCAGACCTACTCGGATGGCATGGGCTAGTATACTAAAATATGGCAATCTCCCGAAATTCTAGTGTTTTGGACGTAAAAAGGAAATAAACGTGGAACGGTCGTGGAGGGGCGGTGACTGTGGTTCCTTAGGTCATTTTTGATGGCCCCGAATAATTTTAGGTCATCGGGGTCCGGGGGCCCGGACCCACTCAGAAGGCGTGAGCTTATAGCACACGAAAATATGGGAATCAGGCAAAATTCTAGTTTTTTGGCCATAAAACGCAAAACAACGAGGAACGGCCATGGAGGGGCGGTGAATATGGTTCCTTAGGTCGTATTTGATGGCCTGGAAAAATTTTAGGCAATCCATTTTCGGGGGACACGGGCCCACTCGGAAGGCGTGGTCTAGAGCACACGAAAATATGGGAATCGGGCGGAATTCTAGTTTTTTGGTCGTAAAAAACAAAACAACGAGGAACGGTCATGGCGGGGCGGTGACTATGGATCTTTCGGTCGTATTTTATGGCTAAAATAAATTTTAGGCGATTATGGTCTGGGGGACCTGGACCCACTCGGAAGGTATGGGCTAGAGAGCACACGAAAATATGGGAATCGGGCGGAATTCTTATTTTTTGGTCATAAAAAGCAAAACAACAAGGAACGGTCATGGCGGGGCGGTGACTATGGATCCTTCGGTCGTATTTGATGGCCCAAATAAATTTTTGGCGATCGGGGTCCGTGGAGCCTTGACCCACTCGGAAGGTGTGGGCTAGCACATGAAAATATGTGAATCAGGCAAAATTCTAGTTTTTGGGATGTAAAAAGGAAAAAAACGAGGAACGGTCATGGCGGGGCGGTGAATATGGTTTATTAGGTCGTATTTGATGGCCTGGAAAATTTTTAGTTGATTGGGTTCCGGGGGCCCGGACCCATTTAGAAGGCGTGGGCTATAGCACACGAAAATATGGGAATCAGGCGAAATTCTAGTGTTTTGGCCGTAAAACACAAAACAACAAGGAACGGCCATGGAGGGGCGGTGACTATGGTTCCTTAGGTCGTATTTGATGGCCCCGAATAATTTTAGGCGATCGGGGTCAGGGGGCTCGGACCCACTCAGGAGGCGTGGTCTTATAGCACACGAAAATATGGGAATCGGGCGAAATTCTAGTTTTTTGCCCGTAAAATGCAAAACAACGAGGAACGGCCATGGCGGGGCGGTGAATATGGTTCCTTAGGTCGTATTTGATGGCCTGCAAAAATTTTAGGTAATCCTGTTTCGGGGGACCCGAGCCTACTCGGAAGGCGTGGGCTAGAGCACACGGAAATATGGGAATCGTGCAGAATTCTAATTTTTTGGCCGTAAAACTCAAAATAATGAGGAACGGCCATGGCGGGGCGTTGACTATGGTTCCTTAGGTTGTATTTGATGGCTCGGAATAATTTTAGGTGATCGGGGTCAGGGGGCCCGGACCCATTCGGAAGGCGTAGGCTATAGCACATGAATATATGGGAATCGGGCGAAATTCTAGTTTTTTGGCCGTCAAACGCAAATCAACGAGGAACGGCCTTGGTGGGGCGGTGACTATGGTTTCTTAGGTTGTATTTGATGGCTGAATAATTTTAGGCGATCAGGGTCCTGGGGTCCGGACCCACTCGGAAGGCATGGGCTATAGCACACGAATATATGGGAATCGGGCAGAATTCTAGTTTTTTTGCCGTAAAACGCAAAACAACGAGGAACGGCCATGGCGGGGCGGTGACTATGGTTCCTTAGGTCGTATTTGATGGCCTGAAAAAATGTAAGGCAATCCGGTTTCGGGGGACCCGGGCCCACTCGGAAGACGTGGGCTAGAGCACACGAAAATATGGGAATCAGACGGAATTCTAGTTTTTTGGTCGTAAAAAGCAAAACAACGAGGAACGGTCATGGTAGGGCGGTGACTATGGTTCCTTAGGTCGTATTTGATGGCCTGGAAAAATTTTAGGCAATCTAGTTTAGGGGGACCCGGGCCCACTCGGAAGTCGTGGGCTAGAGCACACGAAAATGTGGGAATCGGGCGAAATTCTAGTTTTTTGTTCGTAAAAAGCAAAACAACGAGGAACGGTCTTGGCAGGGCGGTGACTATTGTTCCTTAGGTCGTATTTGATGGCCCAAATAAATTTTAGGCGATCGGGATCCAGACCTACTCGGAAGGCATGGGCTAGCTTACTAAAATATGGCAATCTCCCGAAATTCTAGTGTTTTGGACGTAAAAAGGAAAAAAATGTGGAATGGTCGTGGAGGGGCAGTGACTATGGTTACTTAGGTCGTATTTGATGGCCCCGAATAGTTTTAGGTCATCGGGGTCCGGGGGCCCGGACCCACTCAGAAGGCGTGAGCTTATAGCACACGAAAATATGGGAATCAGGCAAAATTCTAGTTTTTTGGCCATAAAACGCAAAACAACGAGGAACGGCCATGGCGGGGCGGTGAATATGGTTCCTTAGGTCGTATTTGATGGCCTGAAAAATTTTTAGGCAATCCATTTTCGGGGGACACGGGCCCACTCGGAAGGCGTGGTCTAGAGCACACGAAAATATGGGAATCAGGCGGAATTCTAGTTTTTTGGTCGTAAAAAACAAAACAACGATGAACGGTCATGGCGGGGCGGTGACTATGGTTCCTTAGGTCATATTTGATGGCCCCGAATAATTTTAGGCGATCGGTGTCAGGGGGCTCCGACCCACTAGGAAGGTGTGGGCTAGAGAGCACACAAAAATATGGGAATCGGGCGAAATCTTGGTTTTTGGTCATAAAAAGCAAAACAACGAGGAACGGTCATGGCGGGGCGGTGACGATGGATCCTTCGGTCGTATTTGATGGCCCAAATAAATATTTGGCGATCGGGATCCGTGGGGCCTTGACCCACTCGGAAGGTGTGGGCTAGCACATGAAAATATGTGAATCAGGCAAAATTCTAGTTTTTGGGATGTAAAAAGGAAAAAAACGAGGAACGGTCATGGCGGGGCGGTGACTATGGTTTGTTAGGTCATATTTGATGGCCTGGAAAATTTTTAGTTGATCAGGTTCCGGGGGCCCGGACCCATCTAGAAGGCGTGGGCTATAGCACACGAAAATATGGGAATCAGGCGGAATTCTAGTTTTTTGGCCGTAAAACACAAAACAACAAGGAATGGCCATGGAGGGGCGGTGACTATGGTTCCTTAGGTCGTATTTGATGGCCCCAAATAATTTTAGGCCATCGGGGTCCGGGGGACAGGACCCACTCAGAAGGCGTGGGCTTATAGCACACGAAAATATGGGAATCGGGCAAAATTCTAGTTTTTTGGCCATATAACGCAAAACAACGAGGAACGGCCATGGCGGGGCGGTGAATATGGTTCCTTAGGTCGTATTTGATGGCCTGGAAAATTTTTAGGCAATCCGTTTTCGGGGGACATGGGCCCACTCGGAAGTCGTGGTCTAGAGCACACGAAAATATGGGAATCGGGCGGAATTCTAGCTTTTTGGTCGTAAAAAACAAAACAACGAGGAACGGTCATGGCGGGGCGGTGACTATGGATCTTTTGGTCGTATTTGATGGCCAAAATAAATTTTAGGCGATCAAGGTCCGGGGGACCCGGACCCACTCGGAAGGTGTGGGCTAGAGAGCACACGAAAATATGGGAATCGGGGGGAATTCTTATTTTTTGGTCATAAAAAGCAAAACAATGAGGAACGATCATGGTGGGGCGGTGACTATGGATCCTTCAGTCGTATTTGATGGCCCAAATAAATTTTTGGCGATCGGGGTCCGGGGGGCCTTGACCCACTCGGAAGGTGTGGGCTAGAACATGAAAATATGTGAATCAGGCAAAATTTTAGTTTTTCAGATGTAAAAAGGAAAAGAATGAGGAACAGTCATGGCGAGGTGGTGACTATGGTTCCTAAGGTCGTATTCGAAGGCCTGACAAAATTTTAGTTGATCGGGGTCCCGGGGCCCGGACCCACTTAGAAGGAATGGGCTATAGCACACGAAAATATGGGAATCAGGCGGAATTCTAGTTTTTTGGCCGTAAAACACAAAACAACGAGGAACGGCCATGGAGGGGCGGTGACAATGGTTCATTAGGTCATATTTGATGGCTCCGAATAATTTTAGGTGATCGGGCTCCGGGGACCCGGATCCACTCGGAAGGCGTGGGCTTATAGCACACGAAAATATGGGAATCAGGCGAAATTCTAGTTTTATGGCCGTAAAATGCAAAACAACGAGGAACGGTCATGGTGGGCGGTGACTATAGATCCTTAGGTCGCATTTGATGGCCTGGAAAAATTTTAGGCAATCTGGTTTCGGGGGACCCGGGCTCACTCGGAAGGCGTGGGCTAAAGCACACGAAAATATAGGAATCGGGCGAAATTCTAGTTTTTTGGTCGTAAAAAGCAATTCAACGAGGAGCGGTTATGGCAGGGCGGTGACTATGGTTCCTTAGGTCATAGTTGATAGCTCGGAAATATTTTAGGCGATCGGGGTCCGGGTGGCCCGGACGCACTAGGAAGGCGTGGGCTATCGCACACGAATATATGGGAATAGGGCGGAATTTTCGTTTTTTGGCCGTCAAAACGCAAAACAACGAGGAACGGCCATCGCAGGGCGGTGACTATGGTTCCTTAAGTGGTATTTGATGGCCTGGAAAAATTTTAGGCAATCCGGTTTGGGGGAACCCGGGCCCACTCGGAAGGCGTGGGCTAGAGCACACGAAAATATGGGAATCGGACGGAATTCTAGTTTTTTGGTCGTAAAAAGCAAAACAACGAGGAGCGGTTATGGCAGGGCGGTGAATATGGTTCCTTAGGTCGTAGTTGATAGCTCGGAAATATTTTAGGCGATCGCGGTCCGGAGGGCCTGGACGCACTAGGAAGGCGTGGGCTATAGCACACGAATATATGGGAATAGGGCGGAATTTTAGGGTTTTGGCCGTCAAAACGCAAAACAACGAGGAACGGCCATGGCGGGGCGGTGACTATGGTTCCTTAGGTCGTATTTGATGGCCTGGAAAAATTTTAGGCAATCCGGTTTCGGGGGACTCGGGCCCACTCGGAAGGCGTGGGCTAGAGCACACGAAAATGTGGGAATCGGGCGGAATTCTAGTTTTTTGTTCGTAAAAAGCAAAACAATGAGGAACGGTCTTGGAAGGGCGGTGACTATGGTTCCTTAGGTCGTATTTGATGGCCCAAATAAATTTTAGGCGATCGGGATCCAGACCTACTCGGAAGGCATGGGCTAGCATACTAAAATATGGCAATCTCCCGGAATTCTAGTGTTCTGGACGTAAAAAGGAAATAAACGTGGAACGGTTGTGGAGGGGCGGTGACTATGGTTCCTTAGGTCATTTTTGATGGCCCCGAATAATTTTAGGTCATCGGGGTCCGGGGGCCCGGACCCACTCAGAAGGCGTGAGCTTATAGCACATGAAAATATGGGAATCAGGCAAAATTCTAGTTTTTTGGCCATAAAAAGTAAAACAAGGAGGAACGGCCATGGCGGGGCGGTGAATATGGTTCCTTAGGTCGTATTTGATGGCCTGGAAAAATTTTAGGCAATCCATTTTCGGGGGACACGGGCCCACTCGGAAGGCGTGGTCTAGAGCACACGAAAATATGGGAATCGGGCGGAATTCTAGTTTTTTGGTCATAAAAAGCAAAACAACGAGGAACGGTCATGGCAGGGCGGTGACTATGGATCCTTCAGTCATATTTGATGGCCCAAATAAATTTTTGGCGATCGGGGTCCGAGGGTCTTGACCCACTCGGAAGGTGTGGACTAGCACACGAAAATATGTGAATCAAGCGAAAAGTTTAGTTTTTCGGATGTAAAAAGGAAAAGAACGAGGAACAGTCATGGCGAGGCGGTGACTATGGTTCCTAAGGTCGTATACGATGGCCTGGAAAAATTTTAGTTGATCGGGGTCCGGGGGCCCCGACCCACTTAGAAGGCATTGGCTATAGCACACGAAAATATGGGAATCAGGCGGAATTCTAGTTTTTTGGCCGTAAAACACAAAACAACGAGGAACGGCCATGGAGGGGCGGTGACAATGGTTCATTAGGTCATATTTGATGGCTCCAAATAATTTTAGGTGATTGGGCTCCGGGGACCCGGATCCACTCGGAAGGCGTGGGCTTATAGCACACAAAAATATGGGAATCAGACGAAATTCTAGTTTTATGGCCGTAAAACGCAAAACAACGAGGAACGGTCATGGTGGGCGGTGACTATGGATCCTTAGGTCGCATTTGATGGCCTAGAAAAATTTTAGGCAATCCGATTTCGGGGGACCCGGGCTCACTCGGAAGGCGTGGTATAAAGCACACGAAAATATAGGAATCGGGCAAAATTCTAGTTTTTTGGTCGTAAAAAGCAATTCAACGAGGAGCGGTTATGGCAGGGCGGTGACTATGGTTCCTTAGGTCGTAGTTGATAGCTCGGAAATATTTTAGGCGATCGGGGTCCGGGGGGCCCGGACGCACTAGGAAGGCGTGGGCTATAGCACACGAATATATGGGAATAGGGCAGAATTTTAGTTTTTTGGTCGTCAAAACGCAAAACAACGAGGAACGGCCATGGCGGGGTGGTGACTATGGTTCCTTAGGTCGTATTTGATGGCCTGGAAAAATTTTAGGCAATCCGGTTTCGGGGGACCCGGGCCCACTCGGAAGGCGTGGGCTAGAGCACACGAAAATATGGGAATAGGACGAAATTCTAGTTTTTTGGTCGTAAAAAGCAAAACAACGAGGAGCGGTTATGGCAGGGCGGTGACTATGGTTCCTTAGGTCGTATTTGATGGCCTGGAAAAATGTAAGGCAAGCCGGTTTCGGGGGACCCGGGCCCACTCGGAAGGCGTGGGCTAGAGCACACAAAAATATGGGAATTAGACGGAATTCTAGTTTTTTGGTCGTAAAAAGCAAAACAACGAGGAACGGTCATAGTAGGGCGGTGACTATGGTTCCTTAGGTCGTATTTGATGGCCTGGAAAAATTTTAGGCAATCCAGTTTAGGGGGACCCGGGCCCACTCGGAAGGCGTGGGCTAGAGCACACAAAAATATGGGAATCGGGCGGAATTCTAGTTTTTTGGTCATAAAAAGCAAAACAACGAGGAACGGTCATGGCAGGGCGGTGACTATGGATCCTTCAGTCATATTTGATGGCCCAAATAAATTTTTGGCGATCGGGGTCTGAGGGTCTTGACCCACTCGGAAGGTGTGGACTAGCACACGAAAATATGTGAATCAAGCGAAAAGTTTAGTTTTTCGGATGTAAAAAGGAAAAGAACGAGGAACAGTCATGGCGAGGCGGTGACTATGGTTCCTAAGGTCGTATACGATGGCCTGGAAAAATTTTAGTTGATCGGGGTCCGGGGGCCCCGACCCACTTAGAAGGCATTGGCTATAGCACACGAAAATATGGGAATCAGGCGGAATTCTAGTTTTTTGGCCGTAAAACACAAAACAACGAGGAACGGCCATGGAGGGGCGGTGACAATGGTTCATTAGGTCATATTTGATGGCTCCAAATAATTTTAGGTGATTGGGCTCCGGGGACCCGGATCCACTCGGAAGGCGTGGGCTTATAGCATACAAAAATATGGGAATCAGACGAAATTCTAGTTTTATGGCCGTAAAATGCAAAACAACGAGGAACGGTCATGGTGGGCGGTGACTATGGATCCTTAGGTCGCATTTGATGGCCTAGAAAAATTTTAGGCAATCCGATTTCGGGGGACCCGGGCTCACTCGGAAGGCGTGGGCTAAAGCACACGAAAATATAGGAATCGGGCGAAATTCTAGTTTTTTGGTCGTAAAAAGCAATTCAACGAGGAGCGGTTATGGCAGGGCGGTGACTATGGTTCCTTAGGTCGTAGTTGATAGCTCGGAAATATTTTAGGCGATCGGGGTCCGGGGGGCCCGGACGCACTAGGAAGGCGTGGGCTATAGCACACGAATATATGGGAATAGGGCAGAATTTTAGTTTTTTGGTCGTCAAAACGCAAAACAACGAGGAACGGCCATGGCGGGGTGGTGACTATGGTTCCTTAGGTCGTATTTGATGGCCTGGAAAAATTTTAGGCAATCCGGTTTCGGGGGACCCGGGCCGACTCGGAAGGCGTGGGCTAGAGCACACGAAAATATGGGAATAGGACGGAATTCTAGTTTTTTGGTCGTAAAAAGCAAAACAACGAGGAGCGGTTATGGCAGGGCGGTGACTATGGTTCCTTAGGTCGTATTTGATGGCCTGGAAAAATGTAAGGCAAGCCGGTTTCGGGGGACCCGGGCCCACTCGGAAGGCGTGGGCTAGAGCACACAAAAATATGGGAATCAGACGGAATTCTAGTTTTTTGGTCGTAAAAAGCAAAACAACGAGGAACGGTCATTGTAGGGCGGTGACTATGGTTCCTTAGGTCGTATTTGATGGCCTGGAAAAATTTTAGGCAATCCAGTTTAGGGGGACCAGGGCCCACTCGGAAGTCGTGGGCTAGAGCACACGAAAATGTGGGAATCGGGCGAAATTCTAGTTTTTTGTTCGTAAAAAGCAAAACAATGAGGAACGGTCTTGGCAGGGCGGTGACTATTGTTCCTTAGGTCGTATTTGATGGCCCAAATAAATTTTACGCGATCGGGATCCAGACCTACTCGGAAGGCATGGGCTAGCTTACTAAAATTTGGCAATCTCCCAAAATTCTAGTGTTTTGGACGTAAAAAGGAAAAAAATGTGGAATGGTCATAGAGGGGCGGTGACTATGGTTCCTTAGGTCGTATATGATGGCCCCGAATAATTTTAGGTCATCGGGGTCCGGGGGCCCGGACCCACTCAGAAGGCGTGAGCTTATAGCACACGAAAATATGGGAATCAGGCAAAATTCTAGTTTTTTGGCCATAAAACGCAAAACAACGAGGAACGGCCATGGCGGGCGGTGAATATGGTTCCTTAGGTCGTATTTGATGGCCTGAAAAATTTTTAGGCAATCCATTTTTGGGGGACACGGGCCCACTCGGAAGGCGTGGTCTAGAGCACACGAAAATATGGGAATCAGGGGGAATTCTAGTTTTTTGGTCGTAAAAAACAAAACAACGAGGAACGGTCATGGCGGGGCGGTGACTATGGTTCCTTAGGTCATATTTGATGGCCCCGAATAATTTTAGGCGATCGGGGTCAGGGGGCTCGGACCCACTAGGAAGGTGTGGGCTAGAGAGCACACAAAAATATGGGAATCGGGCGGAATTCTTGTTTTTTGGTCATAAAAAGCAAATCAACGAGGAACGGTCATGGCGGGGCGGTGACTATGGATTCTCCGGTCATATTTGATGGCCCAAATAAATTTTTGGCGATCGGGATCCGTGGGGCCTTGACCCACTCGGAAGGTGTGGGCTGGCACATGAAAATATGTGAATCAGGCGAATTTCTAGTTTTTGGGATGTAAAAAGGAAAAAAATGAGGAACGGTCATGGCGGGGCGGTGACTATGGTTTGTTAGGTCGTATTTGATGGCCTGGAAAATTTTTAGTTGATCAGGTTCCGGGGGCCCGGACCCATCTAGAAGGCGTGGGCTATAGCACACGAAAATATGGGAATCAGGCGGAATTCTAGTTTTTTGGCCGTAAATTACAAAACAACAAGGAACGGCCATGGAGGGGCGGTGACTATGGTTCCTTAGGTCGTATTTGATGGCCCCAAATAATTTTAGGCGATCGGGGTCAGGGGGCTCGGACCCACTCAGAAGGCGTGGTCTTATAGCACACGAAAATATTGGAATCGGGCGAAATTCTAGTTTTTTGACCGTAAAACGAAAAACAACGAGGAACGGCCATGGCGGGGCGGTGAATATGGTTCCTTAGGTCGTATTTGATGGCCTGCAAAAATTTTATGTAATCCGGTTTCGGGGGACCCGAACCTACTCGGAAGGCGTGGGCTAAGAGCACACGAAAATATGGGAATCGTGCGAAATTCTAGTTTTTTGGCCGTAAAACTCAAACTAACGAGGAACGGCCATGGCGGGCCGTTGACTATGGTTCCTTAGGTTGTATTTGATGGCCCGAAATAATTTTAGGTGATCCGGGTTAGGGGGCCCGGACCCATTCGGAAGGCGTAGGCTATAGGTCACGAATATATGGGAATCGGGCGAAATTCTAGTTTTTTGGCCGTCAAACGCAAATCAACGAGGAACGGCCTTGGTGGGGCAGTGACTATGGTTTCTTAGGTCGTATTTGATGGCCCTGAATAATTTTAGGCGATCGGGGTCCTGGGGTCTGGACCCACTCAGAAGGCATGGGCTATAGCACACGAATATATGGGAATCGGGCGGAATTCTAGTTTTTTTTGGCGTAAAACGCAAAACAACGAGGAACGGCCATGGCGGGGCGGTGACTATGGTTCCTTAGGTCGTATTTAATCGCCTGGAAAAATGTAAGGCAATCCGGTTTCGGGGGACCCGGGCCCACTCGGAAGGCGTGGGCTAGAGCACACGAAAATATGGGAATCGGACGGAATTCTAGTTCTTTGGTCGTAAAAAGCAAAACAATGAGGAACGGTCTTGGCAGGGCGGTGACTATGGTTCCTTAGGTCGTATTTGATGGCCCAAATAAATTTTAGGCGATCGGGATCCAGACCTACTCGGAAGGCATGGGCTGGCTTAATAAAATATGGCAATCTCCCGAAATTCTAGTGTTTTGGACGTAAAAAGGAAAAAAAGTGGAACAGTCGTGGAGGGGCGATGACTATGGTTCCTTAGGTCGTATTTGATGGCCCCGAATAATTTTAGGCCATCGGGGTCCGGGGGCCAGGACCCACTCAGAAGGCGTGGGCTTATAGCACAGGAAAATATGGGAATCGGGCAAAATTCTAGTTTTTTGGCCATATAACGCAAAACAACGAGAAACGGCCATGGCGGGGTGGTGAATATGGTTCCTTAGGTCGTATTTGATGGCCTGGAAAAATTTTAGGCAATCCGTTTTCGGGGGACATGGGCCCACTCGGAAGGCGTGGTCTAGAGCACACGAAAATATGGGAATCGGGCGGAATTCAAGTTTTTTGGTCGTAAAAAACAAAACAACGAGGAACGGTCATGGTGGGGCGGTGACTATGGATCTTTCGGTCGTACTTGATGGCTAAAATAAATTTTAGGCGATCAAGGTCCGGGGGACCCGGACCCACTCGGAAGGTGTGGGCTAGAGAGCACACGAAAATATGGGAATCGGGCGGAATTCTTATTTTTTGGTCATAAAAAGCAAAACAACGAGGAACGGTCATGGCGGGGCGGTGACTATGGATCCATCAGTCGTATTTGATGGCCCAAATAAATTTTTGGCGATCGGGGTCCTGGGGCCCCGGACCCACTTAGAAGGCATGGGCTGTAGCACACGAAAATATGGGAATCAGGCGGAATTCTAGTTTTTTGGCCGTAAAACGCAAAACAACGAGGAACGGCCATGGAGGGGCGGTGACAATGGTTCATTAGGTCATATTTGATGGCTCCGAATAATTTTAGGTGATTGGGCTCCGGGGACCCGGATCCACTCGGAAGGCGTGGGCTTATAGCACACGAAAATATGGAAATCATGCGAAATTCTAGTTTTATGGCCATAAAACGCAAAACAACGAGAAACGGTCATGGTGGGCGGTGACTATGGATCCTTAGGTTGCATTTGATGGCCTGGAAAAATTTTAGGCAATCCGGTTTCGGGGGACCCGGGCTCACTCGGAAGGCGTGGGCTAAAGCACACGAAAATATAGGAATCGGGCAAAATTCTAGTTTTTTGGTCGTAAAAAGCAATTTAATGAGGAATGGTCATGACGGGGCGGTTAGGTCGTATTTGATGGCCTAAATAAATTTTAGGCGATCGGGGTCCGGCGGGCCCGGACCCATTCAGAAGGCATGGGCTAGCTCACCAAAATATGGCAATCGCCCGAAATTCTAGTTGTTTGGACGTAAAAAGGAAAAAACGAGGAAGGGCCATGGAGGGGGCGGTGACTGTGGTTCCTTAGGTCGTATTTGATGGCCCGGAAATATTTTAGGTGATCAGGGTCCGGGGGGCCCTGACCCACTAGGAAGGCATGGGCTAGCACACGAATATATGGTAATCGGGCGAAATTCTAGTTTTTTGGTCGTAAAAAGCAAAACAACGAGGAACGCTCATGGTAGGGTGGTTACTATGGTTACTTAGGTCGTATTTGATAGCCCGGAAATATTTTAGTCGATCGGGGTCCGGGAGGCCCGGACCTACTAGGAAGGTGAGGGCTATAGCACACGAATATATGGGAATCAGGCAGAATTTTAGTTTTTTGGCCGTAAAATACAAAATATCGAGGAACGGCCATGGCGGGGCGGTGACTACGGTTCCTTAGGTCTTATTTTTTGGCCTAGAAAAATTTTAGGCAATCTGGTTTTGAGGGACCCGGGCCCACTCGGAAGGTTGGGGCTAGAGCACACGAAAATATGGGAATCGGGCGGAATTCTAGTTTTTTGTTCGTAAAAAGCAAAACAACGAGGAACGGTGACTATGGTTCCTTAGGTCTTATTTGATGGCCCAAATAAATTTTAGGAGATCGGCGTCCGGGGCCCCGGACCTACTCGGAAGGCATTGTTTAGCTCACCAAAATATGGCAATAGCCCGATATTCTAGTTTTTTGGACGTAAAAAGGAAACAAACTAGGAATTATCATGGCGGGGGAGTGACTATGGTTCCTTAGCTCGTATTTGATGGCCTGGAAAAATTTTAGTTGATCAGGGTCCGGGGGCCCGGACCCACTTAGAAGGCGTGGGCTATAACACACGAAAATATGGGAATCAGGAGGAATTCTAGTTTTTTGGCCGTAAAACGCAAAACAATGAGGAACGGCCATGGAGGGGCGGTGACTATGGTTCTTTAGGTCGTATTTGATGGCCTCGAATAATTTTAGGCGATCGGGGTCAGGGGGGCCAGGACCCACAAGGAAGGCGTGGGCTATAGCACACGAATATATGGGAATCGGGCAAAATTCTAGTTTTTTGGCCGTAAAACCCAAAACAACGAGGATCGGCCATGGCGGGGCGGTGACTATGGTTCCTTAGGTTATATTTGATGGCCTGGAAAAATGTAAGGCAATCCGGTTTGGGGGCCACTCGGAAGGCGTGGGCTAGAGTACACGAAAATATGGGAATCGGGCGGAATTCTAGTTTTTTGGTCGTAAAAAGCAAAACAACGAGGAACGGTCATGGAAGGTAGGTGACTATGGTTCCTTAGGTCGTATTTGATAGCCCGGAAATATTTTAGGCGATCGAGGTTCGGGGGCCCGGACCCACTAGGACGGCGTGGGCTATAGCACACTAATATATGGGAATCGGGCAAAAGTTTAGTTTTTTGGCCGTAAAACGCAAAACAACGAGGAACGGCCATGGCGAGGCGGTGACTATGGTTCCTTAGGTCGTATTTGATGGCCTGGAAAAATTTTAGGCAATCCGGTTTCGGAGGACCCGGGCCCACACGGAAGGCGTGGGCTAGAGCACACGAAAATATGGGAATCGGGCGGAATTCTAGTTTTTTGTTCGTAAAAAGCAAAACAACGAGGAACGGTCATGGTAGGGTGATGACTATGGTTCCTTAGGCCATATTTGATAGCCCGTAAATATTTTAGGTGATCGGGGTCCGGGGGCTCGAACCCACTAGGAAGGCGTGGGCTACACGAATATATGGGAATCGGGCGGAATTCTAGTTTTTTGGCTGTAAAACGCAAAACACAACGAGGAACGGCCATGGCGGGGCGGTGACTATTGTTCCTTAGGTCGTATTTGATAGACTGGAAAAATTTTAGGTAATTCAGTTTGCGGGGGACCCGAGCCCACTCGGAAGGCATGTGCTAGAGCACACGAAAATATGGGAATCGGGCGGAATTCTAGTTTTTTGTTCGTAAAAAGCAAAAATTTGAGGAACGGTCATGGCAGGGCGATGACTATGGTTCCTTAGGTCGTATTTGATGGCCCAAATAAATTTTAGGCGATCGGGGTCCGGGGGCCCGGTCCCACTCGGATGGCGTGGGCTATAGAACACGAATATATGGGAATCGGGCGGAATTCTAGTTTATTGGCCTAAAATGCAAAAAAAATGATGAACGGCCATGGCGGGGCGGTGACTATGGTTCCTTAGGTCGTATTTGATGGCCTAAAAAAATTTTAGGTGATCGGAGTCCGGGGCCAAAAAACACAAAACAACGAGGAACGGCCAAGGTGCGGTGGTGAATATGGTTCCTTAGGTCGTATTTGATTGCCCGGAATAATTTTAGGTGATCGGGGTCCGGGGGGCCCGGACCCACTCGGAAGGCGTGGGCTATAACACACGAACATATGGGAATCGTGCGAAATTTTAGTTTTTTGGCCGTAAAATGCAAAACAACGAGGAACGGCCATGGAGGGGCGGTGACTATGGTTCCTTAGGTCGTATTTGATGGCCCCGAATAATTTTAGACGATCGGGGTCCATGGGCCCGGAACCACTCGGAAGGCATGGGTTTATAGCATACCAAAATATGGGAATCAGGCGTAATTCTAGTTTTTATGCCGTAAAACGCAATACAACGAGGAACGGCCATGGCGGGGCAATGAATATGGTTCCTTAGGTCGTATTTGATGGCCTGGAAAATTTTTACGAAATCCGGTTTCGGGGGACCCGGGCCCACTCGGAAGGCTTGGGCTAGAGCACATGAAAATATGGGAATCGGGCGGAATTCTAGTCTTTTGGTCGTAAAAAGCAAAACAACGAGGAACGGTCATGGAGGGGTGGTGACTCTGGATCCTTCGATAGTATTTGATCCCCCAAATAAATTTTAGGCGATCGGGGTCCGGGTGGCCCGGACCCACTCGGAAGGTGTGGACTAGATAGCACACGAAAATATGGGAATCAGGCGGAATTCTTATTTTTTGGTCGTAAAAAGTAAAACAACAAGGAACGGTCATGGCGGGGCGGTGACTATGGATCCTTCGATCATATTTGATGGCCAAAATAAATTTTTGGCGGTCGGGGTCCAGGGGGCCTGGACCCACTCGGAAGGTGTGGGCTATAGCACACGAAAATATGGGAATCAGGCAAAATTATAATTTTTTGGCCGTAAAATGCAAAACGATGAGGAACGGCCATGGCGAGGTGGTGACTATGGTTCCTTAGTTCGTATTTGATGGCCCAGAATAATTTTAGGCGATCGGGGTCCGGGGGCCCGGACCCACTCGGAGGGCGTGGGCCATAGCACACGAAAATATGGGAATCAGGAGAAATTCTAGTTTTTTGGTTGTAAAACGTAAAATAACAAGGAACGGCCATGGAGGGGCAGTGACTATGGTTCCTTAGGTCGTATTTGATGGCTCGAAAATATTTTAGGAGATCAGGGTCCGGGGGCCCGGTCCCACTTGGAAGGCGTGTGCTATAGCACATGAAAATATGGCAATCGGGCGAAATTCAAGTTTTTTGGCCGTAAAACGCAAATCAACGAGGAAAGGCCATGGTGGGGCGGTGAATATGGTTCCTTAGGTCGTATTTGATGGCCCTGAATAATTTTAGGCGATCGGGGTCCTGGGGCCCGGACCCACTCGAAAGGCATGGGCTATGGCACACGAAATATGTGAATCAGGCGAAATTCTCGTGTTTTGGCCCTAAAATGCAAAACAACGAGGAACGGCCATGGCAGGGTGGTGACTATGGTTCCTTAGGTCGTATTTGATGGCCAGGAATAATTTTAGGCGGTCGGTGTCCGGGGGGCCCGGACCCACTCGGAAGGCGTGGGCTATAGCACACGAATATATGGGAATCGGGCGGAATTCTAGATTTTTGGCCGTAAAACGCAAAACAACGAGGAACGGTCATGGCAGGGCGGTGACTACGGTTCCTTAGGTCGTATTTGATAGCCCGAAAATATTTTAGGCGATCGGGGTCCGGGCCCCGTGGGCTACACGAATATATGGGAATCAGGTGGAATTCTAGTTTTTTGGCTGTAAAACACAAAACAACGAGGAACGGCCATGGCGGGGCGGTGACTATGGTTCCTTAGGTCGTATTTGATGGCGTGGAAAAATTTTAGGCAATCCGGTTTCGGGGGACCCAGGCCCACTCGGAAGGCATGGGCTAGAGCACACGAAAATATGGGAATCGGGCGGAATTATAGTTTTTTGTTCGTAAAAAGCAAAACAATGAGGAACGGTCATGGCAGGGCGATGACTATGGTTCCTTAGGTCATATTTGATGGCCCAAATAAATTTTAGGCGATCAGGATCCGGGGGGCCCGGTACCACTCGTACGGCGTGGGCTATAGCACACGAATATATGGGAATCGGGCGGAATTCTAGTTTATTGGCCGTAAAATGCAAAAAATGATGAACAGCCATGGCGGGGCGGTGACTATGGTTCCTTAGGTCTTATTTGATGGCCTGGAAAAAGTTTAGGCGATCGGAGTCCGGGGCCGTAAAATGCAAAACAACGAGGAACGGCCAAGGTGCGGCGGTGAATATGGTTCCTTAGGTCGTATTTGATTGCCCGAAATAATTTTAGGCAATCGGGGTACGGGGGGCCGGACCCACTCGGAAGACGTGGGCTATAACACACGAATATATGGGAATAGTGCGAAATTCTAGTTTTTTGGCCGTAAAACGCAAAACAACGAGGAACGGCCATGGAGGGGCGGTGACTATGGTTCCTTAGGTCGTATTTGATGGCCCCGAATAATTTTAGGCGATCAGGGTCCATGGGCCCGGAACCACTCGGAAGGCATGGGTTTGTAGCACATGAATATTTGGGAATCAGGCAAAATTCTAGTTTTTTGGCCGTAAAACGCAAAACATCGAGGAACGTCCATGGCAGGGCGGTGACTATGGTTCCTTAGGTCGTATTTGATGGCCCAGAATAATTTTAGGCATTCGGGGTCTGGGGGCCCGGACCCACTCGAAAGGCGTGGGCTATATAGCACACGAATATTTGGGAATAGGGCAGAATTCTAGTATTTTGGCCGTAAAACGCAAAACATCGAGGAACGGCCACGGCGGGGCGGTGACTATGATTCCTTAGGTCGTATTTGATGCCCCCGAATAATTTTAGGCGATCAAGGTCCGGGTGCCCGGACCCACTCGGAAGGCATGGGCTACAGCACATGAAAATATGGGAATCGGGCAAAATTCTAGTTTTTGGCCGTAAAATGCAAAACAACGAGGAACGGCCACAGCGGGGCGGTGACTATGGTTCTTTAAGGTCGTTTTGGATGGCTCAAAAAAGGTTTAGGCGATCGGGGTCCGGGGGGGCCAGTCCCACTCGGAAGACGTGGGCTATAGCACACGAATATATGGGAAACAGGCGAAATTCTAGTTTTTTGGCCGTAAAATGCAAAAACACGAGGAACGGCCATGGAGGGGCAGTGACTATGGTTCCTTAGGTCATATTTTATGGTCTGAAAAAATTTTAGGTAATAAGGTTTCGGGGGACCCGGGCCCACTCGGAAGGCGTGGGCTAGAGCACACGAAAATATGGGAATCGGGCGGAATTCTAGTTTTTTGTTCGAAAAAAGCAAAACAACGAGGAACGGTCATGGCAGGGTGGAGACTTTGGTTCCTTAGGTCGTATTTGATAGCCCAGAAATATTTTAGGCGATCGGGGTACGGGGGGTCGGACCCACTAGGAAGGCGTGGGCTATAGCACACGAATATATGGGAATCAGGCGCAATTCTAGTTTTCTGGCCGTAAAACACCAAACAACGAGGAACGGCCATGGCGGGGCAGTGACTATGGTTCCTTAGGTCGTATTTGATGGCCAGAAAATTTTATAGGCAATCCGGTTTCGGGGGACCCGGGCCCATTCGGAAGATGTTGGCTAGAGCACACGAAAATAAGAGAATCGGGTGGAATTTTTGTATTTTTGTCATAAAAAGCAAAACAACAAGGAACGGTCATGGCGGGGTGGTGACTATGGTTCCTTAAGTCGTATTTGATGTCCTGGAAACTTGTAAGGCAATCCGGTTTTGGGGAACCCGGGTCCACTCGAAAGGCGTGGGCTAGAGCACACGAAAATATGGGAATCGGGCGGAATTCTAGTTTTTTGTTCGTAAAAAGTAAAACAACGAGGAACGGTCATGGCAGGGCGGAGACTATGGTTCCTTTGGTTGTATTTGATAGCCCGAAAATATTTTAAGTGATCGGGGTACGGGGGGCCCGGACCCACTAGGAAGGCGAGCACACGAATATATAGGAATCGGGCGGAATTCTAGTTATTTGGCCGTAAAATGTAGAACAACGAGGAAGGGCCATGGCGGGGCAGTGACTGTGGTTCCTTAGGTCGTATTTGATGGCCTGAAAAACATTTAGGCAATCCGGTTTCGGGGGACCTGGGCCTAGTCGGAAGGCGTGGGCAAGAGCACACGAAAATATGGGAATCAAGCGAAATTCTAGCTTTTTGTTTGTAAAATGCAAAACAACGAGGAACGGTCATGCTGGGGGTGGTGAGTATGGTTCCTTAAGTCGTATTTTATGGCCCAAATAAATTTTAGGCGATCGGGGTCCCGGGGGCCCGGACCCACTCGGAAGGCGTGGGCTATAGCACACGAATATATGGGAATCGGGCGGAATTCTAGTTTTTTCGCCGTAAAATGCCAATCAACGAGGAACGTCCATGGCGGGGGGGCGGGGGGGGTTGACTATGGTTCCTTAGGTCTTATTTGATGGCCCCGAATAATTTTAGACGATTGGGGTCCGGACCCACTCGGAAGGCATGGGCTATAGTACACAAAAATATGGGAATCAAGCGAAATTCTAGTTTTTTTGCCGTAAAATGCAAAACAAGGAGGAATGGCCATGGCGGGGCATTGACTATGGTTCCTTAGGTCGTATTTGATGGCTCCAAAAAATATTAGGCGATCGGGGTCCGGCGAGCCCGGACCCACTCGGAAGGCGTGGGCTATAGCACACGAATATTTTGGAATCGGGCGGAATTCTAGTTTTTTGGCCGTAAAAGGAAAAACAATGACAAACGGCCAGGGGGGTGACTATGGTTCCTGAGGTCGTATTTGATGGCCCGGAATAATTTTAGCTGATCGGGGTCCGGGGGCCCTGACCCACTCGGAAGGCGCGGGCTATAGCACACGAATATATGGGAATCAGGGGGAATTCAAGTTTTTTGGTTGTAAAATGCAAAACTATAAGGAACGGCCATGGCGGGGCGGTGACTATGGTTCCTTAGGTCGTATTTGATGGCCTGAAAAAATGTTAGGCAATCCGGTTTCAGGGGACCCGGGCCCACTCGGAAGGTGTGGGCTAGAGCACACGAAAATATGGGAATCAGGCGGAATTCTAGTTTTTTGGTCGTAAAAAGCAAAACAACGAGGAACGGTCATGGAGGGGTGGTGACTATGGATCGTTCGGTCATATTTGATGGCCCAAATAAATTTTAGGCGATCGGAGTCCAGGGGGCCTGGACCCACTCGGAAGGTGTGGGCTATAGCACATGAAAATATGGGAATCGGGCAAAATTCTAGTTTTTTGGCCGTAAAATGCAAAACAACGATGAACGGCCATGGCGGGGTGGTGACTATAGTTCCTTAAGTCGTATTTGATGGCCCGAAATAATTTTAGGCGATCGGGATCTGGGGTCCTGGACCACTCGGAAGGCGTGGGCTATAGCACACGAAAATATGGGAATCAGGAGAAATTCTAGTTTTTTGGTCGTAAAACGCAAAACAATGAGGAACGGTCATGGCAGGGCGGTGACTATGGTTCCTTAGGTCGTATTGATAGCCCGAAAATATTTTAGGCGATCGGGGTCCGGGCCCCGTGGGCTACACGAATATATGGGAATCGGGTGGAATTCTAGTTTTTTGGCTGTAAAACACAAAACAACGAGGAACGGCCATGGCAGGGCGGTGACTATGGTTCCTTAGGTCGTATTTGATGGCGTTGAAAAATTTTAGGCAATCCGATTTCGGGGGACCCAGGCCCACTCGGAAGGCATGGGCTAGTGCACACGAAAATATGGGAATCGGGCGGAATTATAGTTTTTTGTTCGTAAAAAGCAAAACAATGAGGAAAGGTCATGGCAGGGCGATGACTATGGTTCCTTAGGTCGTATTTGATGGCCCAAATAAATTTTAGGCGATCAGGATCCGGGGGGCCCGGTACCACTCGGACGGCGTGGGCTATAGCACACGAATATATGGGAATCGGGCGGAATTCTAGTTTATTGGCCGTAAAATGCAAAAAAATGATGAACAGCCATGGCGGTGCAGTGACTATGGTTCCTTAGGTCTTATTTGATGGCCTGGAAAATGTTTAGGCGATCGGAGTCTGGGGCCGTAAAACGCAAATCAACGAGGAACGACCAAGGTGCGGCGGTGATTATGGTTCCTTAGGTCGTATTTGATTGCCCGGAATAATTTTAGGCAATCGGGGTATTGGGGGGGCCGGACCCACTCGGAAGGTGTGGGCTATAACACACGAATATATGGGAATAGTGCGAAATTCTAGTTTTTTGGCCGTAAAACGCAAAACAACGAGGAACGGCCATGGAGGGGCGGTGACAATGGTTCCTTAGGTCGTATTTGATGGCCCCGAATAATTTTAGGTGATCAGGGTCCATGGGCCCGGAACCACTCGGAAGGCATGGGTTTGTAGCACATGAATATTTGGGAATTGGGCGAAATTCTAGTTTTTTGGCCGTAAAACGCAAAACATCGAGGAACGTCCATGGCAGGGCGGTGACTATGGTTCCTTAGGTCGTATTTGATGGCCCAGAATAATTTTAGGCATTCGGGGTCTGGGGGCCCGGACCCACTCGAAAGGCGTGGGCTATATAGCACACGAATATTTGGGAATCGGGCGGAATTCTAGTGTTTTGGCCGTAAAACGCAAAACATCGAGGAACGGCCGTGGCGGGGCGGTGACTATGATTTCTTAGGTCGTATTTAATGCCCCCGAATAATTTTAGGCGATCAAGGTCCGGGTGCCCGGACCCAGTCGGAAGGCGTGGGCAAGAGCACACGAAAATATGGGAATCAAGCGGAATTCTAGGTTTTTGTTTGTAAAATGCAAAACAACGAGGAACGGTCATGCTGGGGGTGGTGAGTATGGTTCCTTAAGTCGTATTTTATGGCCCAAATAAATTTTAGGCGATCGGGGTCCCGGGGGCCCGGACCCACTCGGAAGGCGTGGGCTATAGCACACGAATATATGGGAATCGGGCGGAATTCTAGTTTTTTCGCCGTAAAATGCCAATCAACGAGGAATGTCCATGGCGGGGGGGAGGGGGGGGTTGACTATGGTTCCTTAGGTCTTATTTGATGGCCCCGAATAATTTTAGACGATTGGGGTCCGGGGGCCCGGACCCACTCGGAAGGCATGGGCTATAGTACACAAAAATATGGGAATCAGGCGAAATTCTAGTTTTTTTGCAGTAAAATGCAAAACAAGGAGGAATGGCCATGGCGGGGCATTGACTATGGTTCCTTAGGTCGTATTTGATGGCTCCAAAAAATTTTAGGCGTTCGGGGTCCGACGAGCCCGGACCCACTCGGAAGGCGTGGGCTATAGCACACGAATATTTTGGAATCGGGCGGAATTCTAGTTTTTTGGCCATAAAAGGAAAAACAATGACAAACGGCCATGGGGGGGTGACTATGGTTCCTTAGGTCGTATTTGATGGCCCGGAATAATTTTAGCTGATCGGGGTCCGGGGGCCCGGACCCACTCGGAAGGCGTGGGCTATAGCACACAAATATATGGGAATCGGGGGAAATTCAAGTTTTTTGGTTGTAAAATGCAAAACTATAAGGAACGGCCATGGCGGGGCGGTGACTATGGTTCCTTAGGTCATATTTGATGGCCTGGAAAAATGTTAGGCAATCCGATTTCAGGGGACCCAGGCCCACTCGGAAGGTGTGGGCTAGAGCACACGAAAATATGGGAATCGGGCGGAATTCTAGTTTTTTGGTCGTAAAAAGCAAAACAACGAGGAACGGTCATGGAGGGGTGGTGACTATGGATCGTTCGGTCATATTTGATGGCCCAAATAAATTTTAGGCGATCGGAGTCCAGGGGGCCTGGACCCACTCGGAAGGTGTGGGCTATAGCACATGAAAATATGGGAATCGGGCAAAATTCTAGTTTTTTGGCCGTAAAATGCAAAACAACGATGAACGGCCATGGCGGGGTGGTGACTATGGTTCCTTAAGTCGTATTTGATGGCCCGAAATAATTTTAGGCGATTGGGATCTGGGGTCCTGGACCACTCGGAAGGCGTGGGCTATAGCACACGAAAATATGGGAATCAGGAGAAATTCTAGTTTTTTGGTCGTAAAACGCAAAACAATGAGAAACAGTCATGGAAGGGCAGTGACTATGGATCATTCGGTCGTATTTGATGGCCCAAATAAATTTTTGGCGATCGGGGTCCGGAGGGCCTGGACCCACTCGGAAGGTGGGGGCTAGAGCACACGAAAATATGGGAATCGGGCGGAATTCTAGTTTTTTGTTCGTAAAAAGCAAAACAACGAGGAACGGTGACTATGGTTCCTTAGGTCGTATTTGATGACCCAAATAAATTTTAGGAGATCGGCGTCCGGGACCCCGGACCTACTCGGAAGGCATTGTTTAGCTCACCAAAATATGGCAATAGCTCGATATTCTAGTTTTTTGGACGTAAAAAGGAAACAAACGAGGAATTATCATGGCGGGGGAGTGACTATGGTTCCTTAGCTCGTATTTGATGGCCTGGAAAAATTTTAGTTGATCGGGGTCCGGGGGCCCGGACCCACTTAGAAGGCGTGGGCTATAACACACGAAAATATGGGAATCAGGAGGAATTCTAGTTTTTTGGCCGTAAAACGCAAAACAATAAGGAACGGCCATGGAGGGGCGGTGACTATGGTTCTTTAGGTCGTATTTGATGGCCTCGAATAATTTTAGGCGATCGGGGTCAGGGGGCCAGGACCCACTAGGAAGGCGTGGGCTATAGCACACGAATATATGGGAATCGGGCAAAATTCTAGTTTTTTGGACGTAAAACCCAAAACAACGAGGATCGGCCATGGCGGGGCGGTGACTATGGTTCCTTAGGTTGTATTTGATGGCCTGGAAAAATGTAAGGCAATCCGGTTTGGGGGCCACTCGGAAGTCGTGGGCTAGAGTACACAAAAATATTGGAATCGGGCGGAATTCTAGTTTTTTTGTCGTAAAAAGCAAAACAACGAGGAACGGTCATGGCAGGAGGTGACTATGGTTTCTTAGGTCGTATTTGATATCCCAGAAATTTTTTAGGCGATCGAGGTCCGGGGGCCCGGACCCATTAGGACGGCATGGGCTATTAGCACACGAATATATGGGAATCGGGCAAAATTTTAGTTTTTTGGCCGTAAAACGCAAAACAACAAGGAACGGCCATGGCGGGGCGGTGACTATGGTTCCTTAGGTCATATTTGATGGCCTGGAAAAATTTTAGGCAATCCAGTTTCGGGGGACCCGGGCCCACACGGAAGGCGTGGGCTAGAGCACACGAAAATATGGGAATCGGGCGGAATTTTAGTTTTTTGTTCGTAAAAAGCAAAACAACGAGGAACGGTCATGGTAGGGTGGTGACTATGGTTCCTTAGGTCATATTTGATAGCCCGGAAATATTTTAGGCGATCGGGGTCCGGGGGCCCGTACCCACTAGGAAGGCGTGGGCTACACGAATATATGGGAATCGGGCGGAATTCTAGTTTTTTGGCTGTAAAACGCAAAACACAACGAGGAACGGCCATGGAGGGGAGGTGACTATGGTTCCTTAGGTCGTATTTGATAGACTGGAAAATTTTTAGGCAATTCGGTTGCGGGGGACCCGAGCCCACTCGGAAGGCATGTGCTAGAGCACACGAAAATATGGGAATCGGGCGGAATTCTAGTTTTTTGTTCGTAAAAAGCAAAAATTTGAGGAACGGTCATGGCAGGGCGATGACTATGGTTCCTTAGGTCGTATTTGATGGCCCAAATAAATTTTAGGCGATCGGGGTCCGGGGGCCCGGTCCCACTCGGACGGCGTGGGCTATAGCACACGAATATATGGGAATCGGGCGAATTCTAGTTTATTGGCCTAAAATGCAAAAAAAATGATGAACGGCCATGGCGGGGCGGTGACTATGGGTCCTTAGGTCGTATTTGATAGCCTGGAAAAGTTTTAGGTGATCGGAGTCCGGGGCCGAAAAACACAAAACAACGAGGAACGGCCAAGGTGCGGCGGTGAATATGGTTCCTTAGGTTGTATTTGATTGCCCGGAATAATTTTAGGTGACCGGGGTCCGGGGGGCCCGGACCCACTCGGAAGGCGTGGGCTATAGCACACCAAAATATGGGAATCAGGCGTAATTCTAGTTTTTAGGCCGTAAAACGCAAAACAATGAGGAACGACCATGGCGGGGCAGTGAATATGGTTCCTTAGGTCGTATTTGATAGCCTGGAAAAATTTTACAAAATCCGGTTTCGGGAGACCCGGGCCCACTCGGAAGGCTTGGGCTAGAGCACACGAAAATATGGGAATCGGGCGGAATTCTAGTTTTTTGGTCGTAAAAAGCAAAACAACGAGGAACGGTCATGGAGGGGTGGTGACTCTGGATCCTTCGATAGTATTTGATCCCCCAAATAAATTTTAGGCGATCGGGGTCCGGGGGGCCCGGACCCACTCGGAAGGTGTGAGCTAGATAGCACACGAAAATATGGGAATCAGGCGGAATTCTTTTATTTTGGTCGTAAAAAGCAAAACAACAAGGAAGGGTCAAGGCGGGGCGGTGACTATGGATCCTTAGGTCGTATTTGATGGCCCAAATAAATTTTTGGCGATCGGGGTCCAGGGGGCCTGGACCCACTCGGAAGGTGTGGGCTATAGCACACGAAAATGTGGGAATCAGGCAAAATTATAGTTTTTTGGCCGTAAAATGCAAAACGATGAGGAACGGCCATGGCGAGGTGGTGACTATGGTTCCTTAGTTCGTATTTGATGGCCCAGAATAATTTTAGGCGATCGGGGTCCGGGGGCCCGGACCCACTCGGAAGGCGTGGGCCATAGCACACGAAAATATGGGAATCAGGAGAAATTCTAGTTTTTTGGTCGTAAAACGTAAAATAACAAGGAACGGCCATGGAGGGGAAGTGACTATGGTTCCTTATGTCGTATTTGATGGCTCAAAAATATTTTAGGAGATCAGGGTCCGGGGGCCCGGTCCCACGTGGAAGGCGTGTGCTATAGCACACGAAAATATGGCAATCGGGCGAAATTCAAGTTTTTTGGTCGTAAAACGCAAATCAACGAGGAACGGCCATGGAGGGGCAGTGACTATGGTTCCTTAGGTCGTATTTGATGGCCCTGAATAATTTTAGGCGATCGGGGTCCTGGGGCCCGGACCCACTCGAAAGGCATGGGCTATGGCACACGAAATATAGGAATCAGGCGAAATTCTCGTGTTTTGGCCCTAAAATGCAAAACAACAAGGAACGGCCATGGCGGGGCGGTGACTATGGTTCCTTAGGTCGTATTTGATGGCCAGGAATTATTTTAGGCGGTCGGTGTCCGGGGGGCCCGGACCCACTTGGAAGGCGTGGGCTATAGCACACGAATATATGGGAATCGGGCGGAATTCTTGATTTTTGGCCGTAAAACGCAAAAAAACGAGGAATGGTCATGGCAGGGCGGTGACTATGGTTCCTTAGGTCGTATTTGATAGCCCGGAAATATTTTAGGCGATCGGGGTCCGGGCCCCGTGGGCTACACGAATATATGGGAATCAGGTGGAATTCTAGTTTTTTGGCTGTAAAACACAAAACAACGAGGAACGGCCATGGCTGGGCGGTGACTATGGTTCCTTAGGTCGTATTTGATGGCCTGTAAAAATTTTAGGTAATCCGATTTCGGGGGACCCGGGTCCACTCGGAAGGCGTGGGCTAGAGCACACGAAAATATGGGAATCGAGCGGAATTCTAGATTTTTATCATAAAACGCAAAATAACGAGGAACGGCCATGGCGGTGCAGTGACTATGGTTCCTTAGGTTGTATTTGATGGCTCGGAAAAATTTTAGGCGATCGGGGTCTGGGGGGCCTGGACCCACTCGGAAGGTGTGGGCTATAACACACGAAAATATGGGAATCGGGCAAAATTCTAGTTTTTTGGCCGTAAAACGCAAAACAATGAGGAACGGCCATGGCGGGGTGGTGAATATGGTTCCTTAGATAGTATTTTATGGCCCAGAATAATTTTAGGCGATCGGGGTCCGGGGGCCTAGATCCACTCGGAAGGCGTAGCACACGAAAATATGGGAATCAGAAGAAATTCTAGTTTTTTGGTAGTAAAACGCAAAACAACGAGGAACGGTCTTGGCAAGGCGGTGACTATGGATCATTCGGTCGTATTTGATGGCCCAAATAAAATTTTGGCGATCGGGGTCCGGAGGGCCTGGACCTACTCGGAAGGCGTGAGCTATAGCACACGAATATATGGGAATCTAGCGAAATTCTAATGTTTTGGCCGTAAAACGCAAATCAATGAGGAACGGCCATGGTGGGGCGGTGACTATGGTTCCTTAGGTCGTATTTGATGGCCCTGAATAATTTTAGGCGATCGGGGTCCTGGGGCCCGGACCCACTCAGAAAGCATGTGCTATGGCACACGAAAATATGGGAATCGGGCGAAATTCTAGTGTTTTGGCCGTAAAATGCAAAACAATAAGGAACGGCCACGGCGGGGCAGTGTCTATGGTTCCTTAGGTCATATTTGATGGCCCAGAATAATTTCAAGCGGTCGGTGTCCGGGGTGCCCGGATCCACTCGGAAGGCGTGGGCTATAGCACACGAATATATGGGAATCGGGCGAAATTCTAGTTTTTTGGCCGTAAAACGCAAAACAACGAGGAATGGCCATGGCAGGGCGGTGACTATGGTTCCTTAGGTCGTATTTTATGGCCCTGAATAATTTTGGGCAATCGGGGTCCGGGGGTCCGGAACCACTCTGAAGGCGTGGTCTATAGCACACAAAAATATGGGAATCGGGCGGAATTCTAGTTTTTTGGTCGTAAAAAGCAAAACAACAAGGAACGGTCATGGCAGGGCGGTGACTATGGTTCCTTAGGTCGTATTTGATAGACCCGAAAAATTTTAGGCGATCGAGGTCCGGGGGGCCCGGACCCAATAGGAAGGCGTGGGCTATAGCACACGAATATATGTAAATCAGGCGGAATCTTAGTTTTTTGGCCCTAAAATGCAAAAACACAAGGAACGGCCATGGCGGGGCGGTGACTATGGAAAAATGGCAATCCGGTTTTGATGGCCTGGAGAAATGAAAGTCAATCCAGTTTCGGGGGACCGGGGCCCACTCAGAAGGCGTGGGCTAGAGCACAGGAAAATAAGGGAATCAGGCGGAATTGTAGTTTTTTGTTCTTAAAATGCAAAACAATGAGGAACGGTCATGGAAAGGCGGAGACTATGGTTCCTTAGGTCGTATTTGATAGCCCGGAAATATTTTAGGCGATCGGTGTACGGGGGCCCGGACCCACTAGGAAGGCGTGGGCTATAGCACACGAATATATGGGAATCAAGCGAAATTCTAGTTTTTTGGCTGTAAAACGCAAAACAATGAGGAACGGCCATGGCGGGGCGGTGACTATGGTTCCTTAGGTCGAATTTGATGGCCTAAAAAATTTTTAGGCAATCCGGTTTCGGGGGACCCGGGCGCACTCGGAAGGCGTTGGCTAGAGCGCACGAAAATATTGGAATCGGGTGGAATTCTAGTTTTTTGTCCGTAAAATGAAAACAACAAGGAACGGACACGGCGGGCGGTGACTATGGTTCCTTAGGTCGTATTTGATGGCTCGGAATAATTTTATGTGATCGGGGTCCAGACCCACTCGGAGGTGATTATGGTTCCTTAGGTCATATTTGATGGCCTGGAAAACTGTTAGGCAATCCAGTTTTGGGGGAGCCGGGCCCATTCGGAAGGCGTGGGCTAGAGCACATGAAAATATGGGAATCGGGCGGAATTCTAGTTTTTTGGTCGTAAAAAGCAAAACAACGAGGAACGGTCATGGCGGGGAGGTGACTATGGTTCCTTAGGTCGTATTTGATAGCCCGGAAAATTTTTAGGCAATAGGAGTCTGGGGGCCCGGACCCACTAGGAAGGCGTGGGCTATAGCACACGAATATATGGGAATCGGGCGGAATTCTAGTTTTTTGGCCGTAATACGCCAAACAACGAGGAATGGCCATGGCGGGGTGGTGACTATGGTTCCTTTGGTCGTATTTGATGGCCTGGAAAGTTATAAGGCTATCCGGTTTCTGGGGACCCGGGCCCACTCGGAAGGCTTGGGCAAGAGCACACGAAAATATGGGAATCGGGCGGAATTCTAGTTTTTTGTTCGTAAAAAGCAAAACAATGAGGAACGGTCATGGCGGGGCGGTGACTATGGTTCCTTAGGTCGTATTTGATGGCCTGGAAAAATGTAAGGCAATCCGGTTTCGGGGGACCCGAGCTCACTCGGAAGGCGTGGGCTAGAGCACACGAAAATATGGGAATCGGGCGGAATTCTAGTTTTTTGTTCGTAAAAAGCAAAACAACGAGGAATGGTCATGGCAGGGTGGAGACTATGGTTCCTTAGGTCGTATTTGATAGCCCGAAAATATTTTAGGCGATCGGGGTACGGTGGGCCCGGACCCACTAGTAAGGCGAGCACACGAATATATGGAAATCAGGCAAAATTCTAGTTTTTTTGCCGTAAAACGAAAAAGAACGAGGAACGGCCATGGCGGGGTAGTGACTATGGTTCCTTATGTCGTATTTGATGGCCTGAAAAATTTTTAGGCAATCCAGTTTCGGGGGACCCGGACCCACTTAGAAGGCGTGGGCTATAACACACGAAAATATGGGAATCAGGCAAAATTCTAGTTTTTTGGCCGTAAAACATAAAACAACGAGGAATGGCCATGGTGGAGCTGTGACTATGGTTCCTTAGTTCGTATTTGATGGCACGGAATAATTTTAGGCGATCGGGGTCCGGGGGCCTGGACCCACTCGGAAGGCGTGGGCTATATAGCACACGAAAATATGGGAATCACGAGAAATTCTAGTTTTTTGGTCATAAGACGCAAAACAACGAGGAACGGCCATGGCGGAGCAGTGACTATGGTTCCATAGGTTGTATTTGATGGCCTGGAAAATTTTAGGCGATCAGGGTCCGGGGACCCGGGCGCACTCGGAAGGCGTGGGCTCTAGTACACGAAAATATGGGAATCAGGCGGAATTCTAGTTTTTTAGTCGTAAATAGCAAAGCAACGAGGAACGGTCATGGCGGGGCGGTGACTATGGATCCTTCAGTCGTATTTGATGGCCCAAATAAATTTTAGGCGATCGGGGTCCGGGGGGCCTGGGCCCACTCGGAAGGTGTGGGCTAGAGAGCACACGAAAATAGGGGAATCAAGCGGAATTCTTGTTTTTTGGTCGTAAATTGCAAAATAACGAGGAACGGTCATGGCGGGGCGGTGACTATGGATCCTTCGGTCGTAGTTAATGGCCCAAATAAATTTTTGGCGATCGAGGTATGGGGGGCCCGGACCCACTCGGAAAACGTGGGCAATAGCACACGAATATATGGGAATCGTGCGGAATTCTATTGTTTTGGCCGTAAAACGCAAAACAATGAGAAATGGCCAGGGCGGGGCGGTGACTATGGTTCCTTAGTCATATTTGATGGCCCAGAATAATTTTAGGTGATCGGGGTCCGAGGGCCCGGACCCACTCGGAAGGCGTGGGCTATAGCATACGAATATATGGGAATCGGGCGGAATTCTTATTTTTTATTTGTAAAAAGCAAAACAACGAGGAACGGTCATGGAGGGGCGGAGACTATGCTTCCTTAGGTCGTATTTGATAGCCCGGAAATATTTTAGGCGATCGGGGTACGGTGGGCCCGGACCCACTAGGAAGGCGAGCACACGAATATATGGGAATCGGGCAAAAATCTAGTTTTTTTGCCGTAAAACCCAAAACAACGAGGATCAGCCATGGCGGGGCGGTGACTATGGTTCCTTAGGTTGTATTTGATGGCCTGGAAAAATGTAAGGCAATCCGGTTTTTAGGCGAAATTCTAGTTTTTTGTTCGTAAAAAACAAAACAACGAGGAACGGTCATGGCAGGGCGGAGACTATGGTTCCTTAGGGCGTATTTGATAGCCCAAAAATATTTTAGGCGATCAGGGTACGGGGGGCCCGAACCCACTAGGAAGGCGAGCACACGAATATTTGGGAATCGGGCGGAATTCTAGTTTTTTGGCCGTAAAATGCAAAACAACGAGGAACAGACATGGCAGGGCGGAGACTATTGATCATTCGGTCATATTTGATAGCCCGAAAATATATTAGGCAATCGGGGTACGGTTGGCCCGGACCCACTAGGAAGGCATGCGCTATAGCACACGAATATATGGGAATCAGGTAGAATTCTAGTTTTTTTGCCGAAAAAAGCAAAACAACGAGGAACGGTCATGGGGGCAGTGACTATGGTTCCTTAGGTCGTATTTGATGGCCTGGAAAAATGTAAGGCAATCCGATTTTCGAGGGACCCAGTCCCACTCAGAAGGCGTGGGCTAGAGCACACGAAAATATGGGAATCGGGCAAAATTCTAATTTTTTTTTCGTAAAATGCAAAACAAGGAGGAACGGGCGCGAGGGGGGGGAGGGGGTGACTATGGTTCCTTAGGTCATATTTGATGGCCCGGAATAATTTTAGCCGATCGGGGTCTGGGGGGCCCGGACCCCCTCGGAAGGCGTGGGCTATAGCACACGAATATATGGGAATCGGGCGGAATTCTAGTTTTTTTGGCCGTAAAACGCCAATCAATGAGGAACGGCCATGGCGGGGGGGGGTGACTATGGTTCCTTAGGTCGTATTTAATGGCCTGGAAAAATGTTAGGCAATCCGGAATTGGGGGACCCGGGCCCACTCGGAAGGTGTGGGCTAGATCACACGAAAATATGGGAATCGGGCAGAATTCTAGTTTTTTGGTCGTAAAAAGCAAAACAACGAGGAACGGTCATGGAGGGGTTGTGACTATGGATCCTTCGTTCATATCTTATGGCCCAAATAAATTTTAGGCGATCGGGGTCCGGGGATCCTGGACACATTCGGAAGGCATGGGCTATAGCACACAAAAATATGGGAATCGGGCAAAATTCTAGTTTTTTAGCCTTAAAATGCAAAACAACGAGGAACGGGCATGGGGGCGGTGACTATGGTTCCTTAGGTCATATTTGATGGCCCGAAATAATTTTAGCCGATTGGGGTCCGGGGGGCCCAGACCCACTCGGAAGGCGTGGGCTATAGCACATGAATATATGGGAATCGGGGAGAATTCAAGTTTTTTGGTTGTAAAACGCAAAACAACAAGGAACGACCATAGTGGGGTGGTGACTATGGTTCCTTAGGTTTTATTTGATGGCCTGGAAGGCGTGGGCTAGAGCACACGAAAATATGGGAATCGGGCGGAATTCTAGTTTTTTGGTCGTAAAAAGCAAAACAATTATGAACGGTCATGGAGGGGTGGTGACTATAGATCCTTCAGTCATATTTGGTGGCCCAAATAAATTTTAGGTGATCGGGGTCCGGGGGGCCTGGACCCACTCGGAAGGTGTGGGCTATAGCACACGAAAATATGGGAATAGGGCAAAATTCTAGTTTTTTGGCCGTAAAACGCAAAACAACGAGGAACGGCCATGGCAGGGTGGTGACTATGGTTCTTTAGGTCGTATTTGATGGCCCAGAATAATTTTAGGCGATCGGGCTCCGGGGGCCTGGACCCACTCGGAAGGCGTGGGCTATAGCACACGAAAAATATGGGAATCAGGAGAAATTCTAGTTTTTTGGTCGTAAAACGCAAAACAATGAGGAACGGTCACGGTAGGGCGGTGACTATGGATCATTCAGTCGTATTTGATGGCCCAAATAAATTTTTGGCGATCGGGGTCCGGAGGGCCTGGACCCACTCGGAAGGTGTGGGCTATAGCACACGAAAATATGGGAATCAGGCGAAATTCTAGGTTTTTGGCCGTAAAATGCAAAACAACTAGGAACGGCCATGGTGGGGTGGCGACTATGGTTCCTTAGGTCGTATTTGATGGCCTAGAATAATTTTAGGCGATCAGGGTCCGGGGGCCTGAACCCACTCGGAAGGCGTGGGCTATAGCACACGAAAATATGGGAATCAGGAGAAATTCTAGTTTTTTGGTCGTAAAACGCAAAATAACGAGGAACGGCCATGGCGGGGCAGTGAATATGGTTTCTTAGGTTGTACTTGATGGCTCGGAAAAATATTAGGCGATCGGGGTCCGGGGGCCCGGTCCCAATTGGAAGGCGTGGGCTAAGCACACGAAAATATGGCAATTGAGCAAAATTCAAGTTTTTTGGCCGTATAATGCAAAACAACGAAGAACGGTCATGGAGGGACGGTGGCAATGGTTCCTTAGGTAGTATTTGATAGCTTGGAAAATGTTTAGGCGATAGAGTTCCGGGGGCTCCGGACCCACTCGGAAGGAGTGGGCTATAGCACACGAAAATATGGGAATCGGGCGAAATTCTAGTGTTTTGGTCGTAAAATGCAAAACAACGAGGAACAGCCACGGTGGGGCGGTGACTATGGTTCCTTAGGTCGTATTTCATGGCCTGAAATAATTTTAGGCGGTCGATCTCCGGGGGGCCCGGACCCACTAGGAAGGCGTGGGCTATAGCACACGAATATATGGGAATCAGGCGGAATTCTAGGTTTTTGGCCGTAAAACGCAAAACAACGAGGAACGGCCACGGCGAGGCGGTGACTATGGTTCCTTAGGTCGTATTTGATGGCCTAGAAAAATGTAAGGCAATCCGGTTTCGGGGGACTCGGGCCCACTCGGAAGGCGTGTGCTAGAGCACACGAAAATATGGGAATCGGGCAGAATTTTAGTTTTTTGGTCAAAAAAGGAAAACAACGAGGAACGGTCATGGCGGGGCGGTGACTATGGTTTCTTAGGTCGTATTTGATTGCTTGGAGAAATTTTAGGCAATCGGGGACCGAGGGCCCGGAACCACTAGGAAGGCGTGGGCTATAGCACACGAATATATGGAAATCGGGCGAAATTTTAGTTTTTTGGCCGAAAAATGCAAAAACACGAGAAACGACCATGGCGAGGCGGTGACTATGGTTCCTTTGGTCGTATTTCATGGCCTGGAAAAATATTAAGCAATCCGGTTTCAGGGGACCCGGGCCCACTCGGAAGGCGTGGGCAAGAGCACACGAAAATATGGGAATCGGGCGGAAATCTAGCTTTTTGGTCGTAAAAAGCAAAACAATGAGGAACGGTCATGGAGAGGTGGTGATTGTGGATCCTTCAGTCATATTTGATAGCCCAAATAAATTTTAGGCGATCGGGGTCCGGGGGGCCTAGGACCCACTCGGAAGGTATGGGCTATAGCACACGAAAATATGGGAATCAAGAGAAATTCTAGTTTTTTGGTCGTAAAACGCGAAACAACTAGGAACGGCCATGGCGGGGCGGTGACTATGGTTCCTTAGGTCGTATTTGATGGCCTGGAAAAATGTTAGGCAATCCGGTTTCGGGGGACCCGGGCCCACTCGAAAGGCGTGGGCTAGAGCACACGAAAATATGGGAATCGAGCGGAATTCTAGTTTTTTGGTCGTAAAAAGCAAAACAATGAGGAACTGTCATGGCGGGGGAGTGACTATGGTTCCTTAGGTCGTATTTGATTGCTTGGAGAAATTTTAGGCAATCGGGGACCGAGGGCCCGGACCCACTCGGAAGGCGTGGGCTATAGCACACGAATATATGGGAATCAGGCGGAATTCTTGTTTTTTATTCGTAAAAAGCAAAACAACGAGGAACGGTCATGGAGGGGCGGTGACTATGGTTCATTAGGTCGTATTTGATGGCCTGGAAAAATGTAAGGCATTCCGGTTTCGGGGGACCCGAGCTCACTCGGAAGGCGTGGGCTAGAGCATACGAAAATATGGGAATCGGGCGGAATTCTAGTTTTTTGTTCGTAAAAAGCAAAACAACGAGGAACAGTCATGGTAGGGCAGAGACTATGCTTCCTTAGGTCGTATTTGATATCCCGGAAATATTTTAGGCGATCGGGGTACGGTGGGCCCGGACCCACTAGGAAGGCGAGCACACGAGTATATGGGAATCGGGCAAAATTCTAGTTTTTTGGCCATAAAATGAAAAACAACGAGGAACGGCCATGGCGGGGCAGTGACTATGGTTCCTTACGTCGTATTTGATGGCCTGAATAATTTTAGGCGATCCGGTTTTCGGGCGAAATTCTAGTTTTTTGTTCGTATAATGCAAAACAACGTGGAACGGTCATGGCAGGGCGGAGACTATGGTTCCTTAGGTCGTATTTGATAGCCCAGAAATATTTTAGGCAATCAGGGTACGGGGGGGCCGAACCCATTAGGAAGGCGAGCACACGAATATTTGGGAATCGGTCGGAATTCTAGTTTTTTGGCCGTAAAAGGCAAAACAACGAGGAACAGACATGGCAAGGCGGAGACTATTGATCATTCGGTCATATTTGATAGCCCGAAAATATATTAGGCAATCGGGGTACGGGGGGTCCGAACCCACTAGGAAGGCATGCGCTATAGCACACGAATATATGGGAATCAGGCAGAATTCTAGTTTTTTTGCCGAAAAAAGCAAAACAACGAGGAACGGTCATGGGGGCAGTGACTATGGTTCCTTAGGTCGTATTTAATGGCCTGGAAAAATGTAAGGCAATCCGGTTTTCGGGGGACCCAGGCCCACTCGGAAGGCGTGGGCTAGAGCACACGAAAATATGGGAATCGGGCGAAATTCTAGTTTTTTTCCGTAAAATGCAAAACAAGGAGGAACGGGTGCGAGGGGCTATAGCACACGAATATATGGGAATCAGGCGGAATTCTAGTTTTTTGGCCGTAAAACGCCAATCAACGAGGAACGGCCATGGCAGGGGGGGGGAGGGGTGACTATGGTTCCTTAGGTCATATTTAATGGCCTGGAAAAATGTTAGGCAATCCGGAATTGGGGGACCCGGGCCCACTCGGAAGGTGTGGGCTAGATCACACGAAAATATGGGAATCGGGCAGAATTCTAGTTTTTTGGTCGTAAAAAGCAAAACAACGAGGAACGGTCATGGAGGGGTTGTGACTATGGATCCTTCGGTCATATTTGATGGCCCAAATAAATTTTAGGCGATCGGGGTCCGGGGAGCTTGGACACACTCGGAAGGCATGGGCTATAGCACACAAAAATATGAGAATCGGGCAAAATTCTAGTTTTTTAGCCGTAAAATGCAAAACAACGAGGAACGGGCACGGGGGGGCGGTGACTATGGTTCCTTAGGTCATATTTGATGGCTCGAAATAATTTTAGCCGATTCGGGTCTGGGGGGCCCAGACCCACTTGGAAGGCGTGGGCTATCGCACATGAATATATGGGAATCAGGGAGAATTCAAGTTTTTTGGTTGTAAAACGCAAAACAACAAGGAACGCCCATAGTGGGGCAGTGACTATGGTTCCTTAGGTCGTATTTGAAGGCCTGGAAAAATGTTAGGCAATCCGTTTCGGGGGATCCGGGCCCACTCGGAAGGCGTGGGCTAGAGCACACGAAAATATGGGAATTGGGCGGAATTCTAGTTTTTTATTCGTAAAAAGCAAAACAATGATGAACGGTCATGGAGGGGTGGTGACTATAGATCCTTCGGTCATATTTGGTGGCCCAAATAAATTTTAGGTGATTGGGGTCCGGGGGGCCTGGACCCACTCGGAAGGTGTGGGCTATAGCACACGAAAATATGGGAATAGGGCAAAATTCTAGTTTTTGGCCGTAAAACGCAAAACAACGAGGAACGGCCATGGCGGGGTGGTGACTATGGTTCTGTAGGTCGTATTTGATGGCCCAGAATAATTTTAGGCGATCGGGGTCCGGGGGCCTGGACCCACTCGGAAGGCGTGGGCTATAGCACACGAAAAATATGGGAATCAGGAGAAATTCTAGTTTTTTGGTCGTAAAACGCAAAACAACGAGGAACGGTCATGGCAGGGCAGTGACTATGGATCATTCAGTCGTATTTGATGGCCCAAATAAATTTTTGGTGATCGGGGTCCGGAGGGCCTGGACCCACTCGGAAGGTGGCAATGGTTCCTTAGGTAGTATTTGATAGCTTGGAAAATGTTTAGGTGATAGAGTTCCGGGGGCTCCGGACCCACTCGGAAGGAGTGGGCTATAGCACACGAAAATATGGGAATCAGGCGAAATTCTAGGTTTTTGGCCGTAAAATGCAAAACAACTAGGAACGGCCATGGTGTGGTGGTGACTATGGTTCCTTAGGTCGTATTTGATTGCTTGGAGAAATTTTAGGCAATCGGGGACCGGGGGCCCGGACCCACTAGGAAGGCGTGGGCTATATAGCACACGAATATATGGGAATCGAGTGGAATTCTAGTTTTTTAGCAGTAAAATGCAAAACAACGAGGAACGACCATGGTGGGGGCCGTGACTGTGGTTCCTTAGGTCGAATTTGATGGCTTCGAATAATGTTAGGCGATCGGGGTCCGGGGGCTCGGACCCACTCAGAAGGCATGGGCTATAGCACACGAAAATATGGGAATCGGGCGAAATTCTAGTTTTTTGGCCGTAAAATACAAAACAACGATGAACGGCCATGGCGGGGAGGTGACTAAGGTTCCTTAGGTCGTATTTGATGGCCCCGAATATTTTTAGGCGATTAGGGTGAGGGGGGCCGGACCCACTCGGAATGAATGGGCTATAGTACACGAAAATATGGGAATCGAGAGGAATTCTAGTTTTTTGGCTGTAAAATGTAAAACAACAAGGAATGGCCACGGCGGGGCGGTGACTATGGTTCCTTAGGTTGTATTTGATGGCTCGTAAAAAGTTTAGGCGATCGGGGTCCGGGGGGCCAGGTCCCACTCGGAAGGCGTGGGCTATTAGCACACGAATATATGGGAATCGGGCGGAATTCTAGTTTTTTGGAAGTAAAACGCAAAACAACGAGGAACTGCCATGGCAGGGCGGTGACTATGGTTCCTTAGGTCGAATTTGATGTCCCCGAATAATTTAGGCGATCGGGGTCCGGGGGCCCGGATCCACTCGGAAGGCATGGGCTATATAGCACACGAAAAAATTGGAATCGGGCGAAATTCTAGTTTTTTGGCCGTAAAATGCAAAACAACGAGGAACGGCCACGGCGGGGCGGTGACTATGGTTCCTTAGGTCGTATTTGATGGCCCGGAATAATTTTAGGCGATCGGGGTCCGGGGGGACCGGACCCACTCAGAAGGCGTGGGCTAGATATAGCACACGAATATTTGGGAATCGGACGGAATTTTACTTTTTTGGCCATAAAATGCAAAACAACGAGGAACGGCCATGGCGGGGCGGTGACTATGATTCTTTAGGTCATATTTGATGGCCTGGAAAAATGTTAGGCAATCCGGTTTCAGGGGACCCGGGCCCACTCGGAAGGCGTGGGCTAGAGCACACGAAAATATGGGAATCGGGCGGTATTCTAGTTTTTTGGTCGTAAAAAGCAAAATAACGAGGAACGGTCATGGCGGGGCGGTGACTATGGTTCCTTAGGTCGTAGTTGATAGCCCGGAAATATTTTTGGTGATTGGGATCCGGGGGGCCCGGACCCACTAGGAAGGCGTGGGCTATTAGCACACGAATATATGGGAATCGGGCGGAATTCTAGTTTTTTGGCCGGAAAACGTAAAACAACGAGGAACTGCCATGGCGGGGCGGTGACTATGGTTCCTTAGGTCGAATTTGATGGCCCCGAATAATTTTAGGCGATCTGGGTCCGGGGGCCCGGACCCACTCGGAAGGCGTGGGCTATATAGCACACGAAAAAATGGGAATCGGGCGAAATTCTAGTTTGTTGGCCGTAAAATGAAAACAACAAGGAACGGACACGGCGGGCGGTGACTATGTTTCCTTAAGTCGTATTTGATGGTTCGTAAAACATTTAGGCGATTGGGGTCCGGGGGGCCAGGTCCCACTCGGAAGGCGTGGGCTATTAGCACACGAATATATGGGAATCGGGCGGAATTCTAGTTTTTTGGAAGTAAAACGTAAAACAACGAGGAACTGCCATGGCGGGGCGGTGACTATGGTTCCTTAGGTCGAATTTGATGTCCCCGAATAATTTAGGCGATCGGGGTCCGGGGGCCCGGATCTACTCGGAAGGCATGGGCTATATAGCACACGAAAAAATTGGAATCAGGCGAAATTCTAGTTTTTTGGCCGTAAAATGCAAAACAACGAGGAACGGCCACGGCGGGGCGGTGACTATGGTTCCTTAGGTCGTATTTGATGGCCCGGAATAATTTTAGGCGATCGGGGTCCGGGGGACCGGACCCACTTGGAAGGCGTGGGCTAGATATAGCACACGAATATTTGGGAATCGGACGAAATTTTAATTTTTTGGCCGTAAAATGCAAAACAACGAGGAACGGCCATGGCGGGGCGGTGACTATGATTCTTTAGGTCATATTTGATGCCCTGGAAAAATGTTAGGCAATCCGGTTTCAGGGGACCCGGACCCACTCGGAAGTCGTGGGCTAGAGCACACGAAAATATGGGAATCGGGCGGTATTCAAGTTTTTTGGTCGTAAAAAACAAAATAACGAGGAACGGTCATGGCGGGGCGGTGACTATGGTTCCTTAGGTCGTAGTTGATAGCCCGAAAATATTATTTAGGCGATTGGGATCCGGGGGGCCCGGACCCACTAGGAAGGCGTGGTCTATTAGCACACGAATATATGGGAATCAGGCGGAATTCTAGTTTTTTGGCCGGAAAACGTAAAATAACGAGGAACTGCCATGGCGGGGCGGTGACTATGGTTCCTTAGGTCAAATTTGATGGCCCCGAATAATTTTAGGCGATCTGGGTCCGGGGGCCCGGACCCACTCGGAAGGCGTGGGCTATATAGCACACGAAAAAATGGGAATCAGGCGAAATTCTAGGAACGGACACGGCGGGCGATGACTATGGTTCCTTAGGTCGTATTTGATGGCTCCGAATAATTTTAGGTGATCGGGGTCCGGACCCACTCGGAGGTGATTATGGTTCCATAGGTCATATTTGATGGCCTGGAAAAATGTTAGGCAATCCAGTTTCGGGGGAGCCGGGCCCACTCGGAAGGCGTGGGCTAGAGCACATGAAAATATGGGAATCAGGCGGAATTCTAGTTTTTTGTTCGTAAAAAGCAAAACAACGAGGAACGGTCATGGCGGGGAGGTGACCATGGTTCCTTAGGTCATATTTGATAGCCCGGAAAATTTTTAGGCGATAGGAGTCTGGGGGCCTGGACCCACTAGGAAGGCGTGGGCTATAGCCCACGAATATATGGGAATCAGGCGAAATTCTAGTTTTTTGGCCGTAATACGCCAAACAACGAGGAATGGCCATGGCGGGGCGGTGACTATGGTTCCTTTGGTCGTATTTTATGGCCTGGAAAAATATTAGGCAATCCGGTTTCGGAGGACCCGGGCCCACTCGGAAGGCGTGGGCAAGAGCACACGAAAATATGGGAATCGGGCAGAAATCTAGTTTTTTGGTCATAAAAAGCAAAACAACGAAGAACGGTCATGGAAGGGTGGCGACTGTGGATCCTTCAGTCATATTTGATAGCCCAAATAAATTTTAGGCAATCGGGGTCCGGGGGGCCTAGGACCCACTCGCAAGGTATGGGCTACAGCACCCGAAAATATGGGAATCAAGAGAAATTCTAGTTTTTTTATCGTAAAACGCGAAACAACTAGGAACGGCCATGGCGGGGCGGTGACTATGGTTCCTTAGGTCGTATTTGATGGCCTGGAAAAATGTTAGGCAATCCGGTTTCGGGGGACCCGGGCCCACTCGGAAGGCGTGGGCTAGAGCACACGAAAATATGGGAATCGAGCGGAATTCTAGTTTTTTGGTCGTAAAAAGCAAAACAATGAGGAACTGTCATGGCGGGGCAGTGTCTATGGTTCCTTAGGTCGTATTTGATTGCTTGGAGAAATTTTAGGCAATCGGGGACAAGGGGCCCGGACCTACTAGGAAGGCGTGGGCTATAGCACACGAATATATGGGAATCGAGTGGAATTCTAGTTTTTTGGCAGTAAAATGCAAAATAACGAGGTACGGCCATGGCGGGGCGGTGACTATGGTTCCTTAGGTCATATTTGATGGCCTGGAAAAATGTAAGGCAATCCGATTTCGGAGGACCCGGGCCCACTCGGAAGGCGTGGGCTAGAACACACAAAAATAAGGGAATCGGACGGAATTGTACTTTTTTGTTCTTAAAATGCAAAACCACGAAGAACGGTCATGGCAGGGCGGAGACTATGGTTCCTTAGGTCGTATTTGATGGCTCGGAAAATTTTAGGCGATCGGAGTCCGGGGGCCCGGTCCCACTTGGAAGGCGTGGCTATAGCACACGAAAATAAGGCAATCAGGCAAAATTCAAGTTTTTTGGCCGTAAAAAGCAAAACAATGAAGAACGGTCATGGCAGGGAGGTGGCTATGGTTCTTTAGGTCGTATTTTCTAGCCCGGAAAAAATTTAGGCGGTCAGTGTCCGGGTGCCCGAAGCCACTTGGAAGGCATGGCATATACACGAATATATGAGAATCGGGCGGAATTCTAGTTTTTTGGCCGTAAAACGCAAATCAACGAGAAACGGCCATGGCGGGGCGGTGACTATGGTTCCTCAGGTCGTATTTTATGGCCCTGAATAAATTTAGGCAATCGGGGACCGGGGGCCCGGACCCACTAGGAAGGCGTGGGCTATATAGCACACGAATATATGGGAATCGAGCGGAATTCTAGTTTTTTGGCAGTAAAATGCAAAACAACGAGGAACGGCCATGGTGGGGCGGTGACTGTGGTTCCTTAGGTCGAATTTGATGGCTTCGAATAATTAAGCGATCGGGGTCCGGGGGCTCGGACCCACTCGGAAGGCATGGGCTATAGCACATGAAAATATGGGAATCGGGCGAAATTCTAGTTTTTCGGCCATAAAATGCAAAACAACGATGAACGGTCATGGCGGGACGGTGGCAATGGTTCCTTAGGTAGTATTTGATAGCTTGGAAAATGTTTAGGCGATAGAGTTCCGGGGGCTCCGGACCCACTCGGAAGGAGTGGGCTATAGCACACGAAAATATGGGAATCGGGCGAAATTCTAGTGTTTTGGCCGTAAAATGCAAAACAACGAGGAACGGCCACGGCGGGGCGGTGACTATGGTTCCTTAGGTCGTATTTCATGGCCCGAAATAATTTTAGGCGGTCGATCTCCGGGGGGCCCGGACCCACTAGGAAGGCGTGGGCTATAGCACACGAATATATGGGAATCAGGCGGAATTCTAGGTTTTTGGCCGTAAAACGCAAAACAACGAGGAACGGCCACGGCGAGGCGGTGACTATGGTTCCTTAGGTCATATTTGATGGCCTGGAAAAATGTTAGGCAATCCGGTTTCGAGGGACCCGGGCCCACTCGGAAGGCGTGTGCTAGAGCACACGAAAATATGGGAATCGGGCAGAATTTTAGTTTTTTGGTCAAAAAAAGCAAAACAACGAGGAACGGTCATGGCGGGGCGGTGACTATGGTTTCTTAGGTCGTATTTGATTGCTTGGAGAAATTTTAGGCAATCGGGGACTGAGGGCCCGGAACCACTAGGAAGGCGTGGGCTATAGCACACGAATATATGGAAATCGGGCAGAATTTTAGTTTTTTGGCCGTAAAATGCAAAAACACGAGGAACGGCCATGTCGAGGCGGTGACTATGGTTCCTTTGGTCGTATTTGATGGCCTGGAAAAATATTAGGCAATCCGGTTTCGGGGGACCCGGGCCCACTCGGAAGGCATGGGCAAGAGAACACGAAAATATGGGAATCGGGCGGAAATCTAGTTTTTTGGCCGTAAAATGAAAACAACAAGGAACGGACACGGCGGGCGGTGACTATGGTTCCTTAGGTCGTAATTGATGGCTCGGAATAATTTTATGTGATCGGGGTCCGGACCCACTCGGAGGTGATTATGGTTCCTTAGGTCATATTTCATGGCCTGGAAAAATGTTAGGCAATCCAGTTTCGGGGGAGCCGGGCACACTCAGAAGGCGTGGGCTAGAGCACATGAAAATATGGGAATCGGGCGGAATTCTAGTTTTTTGGTCGTAAAAAGCAAGACAATGAGGAACGGTCATGGCGGGGAGGTGACTATGGGTCCTTAGGTCGTATTTGATAGCCCGGAAAATTTTTAGGCGATAGGAGTCTGGGGGCCCGGACCCACTAGGAAGGCGTGGGCTATAGCACACGAATATATGGGAATCGGGCGGAATTCTAGTTTTTTGGCCGTAATACGCCAAACAACGAGGAATGGCCATGGCGGGGTGGTGACTATGGTTCCTTTGGTCGTATTTGATGTCCTGGAAACATATTAGGCAATCCGGTTTCTGGGGACCCGGGCCCACTCGGAAGGCGTGGGCAAGAGCACACGAAAATATGGGAATCGGGCAGAAATATAATTTTTTGGTCGTAAAAAGCAAAACAACGAGGAACGGTCATGGAGGGGTGGTGACTGTGGATCCTTCAGTCATATTTGATAGCCCAAATAAATTTTAGGCGATCGGGGTCCGGGGGGCCTAGGACCCACTCGGAAGGTATGGGCTATAGCACCCGAAAATATGGGAATCAAGAGAAATTCTAGTTTTCTGATCGTAAAACGTGAAACAACTAGGAACGGCCATGGCGGGGCGGTGACTATGGTTCCTTAGGTCGTATTTGATGGCCTGGAAAAATGTTAGGCAATCCGGTTTCGGGGGACCCGGGCCCACTCGGAAGGCGTGGGCTAGAGCACACGAAAATATGGGAATCGAGCGGAATTCTAGTTTTTTGGTCGTAAAAAGCAAAACAATGAGGAACTGTCATGGCTGGGCAGTGACTATGGTTCCTTAGGTCGTATTTGATTGCTTGGAGAAATTTTAGGCAATCCGGGACCGGGGCCCCGGACCCACTAGGAAGGCGTGGGCTATAGCACACGAATATATGGGAATCGAGTGGAATTCTAGTTTTTTGGCAGTAAAATGCAAAACAACGCGGTACGGCCATGGCGGGGCGGTGACTATTGTTCCTTAGGTCGTATTTGATGGCCTGGAAAAATGTAAGGCAATCCAATTTCGGAGGACCCGGCCTACTCGGAAGGCGTGGGCTAGAACACACAAAAATAAGGGAATCGGGCGGAATTGTACTTTTTTGTTCTTAAAATGCAAAACAACGAGGAACGGTCATGGCAGGGCGGAGACTATGGTTCCTTAGGTCGTATTTGATGGCTCGGAAAATTTTAGGCAATCGGGGTCCTGGGGCCAGGACCCACTCGGAAGGCATGGGCTATGGCACACGAAAATATGGGAATCAGGCGAAATTCTAGTTTTTTGGCCGTAAAATACAAAACAACGAGGGCGGCCATGGCGGGGTGGTGACTATGGTTCCTTAGGTCATATTTGATGGCCCGGAATAATTTTAGGTGGTCGATATCCACGGGGCCTGGACCCACTCGGAAGGTGTGGGCTAGCACACGAATATATGGGAATCGGGCGAAATTCTAGTTTTTTGCCCGTAAAACACGAAACAACCAGGAACGGCCATGGCGGGGCGGTGACAATGGTTCCTTAGGTCCTATTTGATGGCCTGGAAAAATGTTAGGCAATTCGGTTTCGGGGGACCCGGGCCCACTCGGAAGGCGTGGGCTAGAGCACACGAAAATATGGTAATCGAGCGGAATTCTAGTTTTTTGGTCGTAAAAAGCAAAACAATGAGGAACGGTCATGGCAGGTGGTGACTATGGTTCCTTAGGTCGTATTTGATTGCTTGGAGAAATTTTAGGCAATCGGGGACCGGGGGCACGGACCCACCTGGAAGGCGTGGGCTATATTGCACACGAATATATGGGAATCAAGTGGAATTCTAGTTTTTTGGCAGTAAAATGCAAAACAACGAGGAACGGCCATGGTGGGGCCGTGACTGTGGTTCCTTAGGTCGAATTTGATGGCTTCGAATAATTTTAGGCGATCGGGGTCCGGGGGCTCGGACCCACTCGGAAGGCATGGGCTATAGCACACGAAAATATGGGAATCGGGCGAAATTCTAGTTTTTTGGCCGTAAAATGCAAAACAACGATGAACGGCCATGGCGGGGAGGTGACTAAGGTTCCTTAGGTCGTATTTGATGGCCCCAAATATTTTTAGGCGATCAGGGTGAGGGGGGCCGGACCCACTCGGAAGGAATGGGCTATAGTACACGAAAATATGGGAATCGAGAGAAATTCTAGTTTTTTGGCTGTAAAATGTAAAACAACAAGGAACGGCCACGGCGGGGTGGTGACTATGGTTCCTTAGGTTGTATTTGATGGCTCGTAAAAAGTTTAGGCGATCAGGGTCCGGGGGGCCAGGTCCCACTCGGAAGGCGTGGACTATTAGCACACGAATATATGGGAATCAGGTGGAATTCTAGTTTTTTGGAAGTAAAATGCAAAACAACGAGGAACTGCCATTGTGGGGCGGTGACTATGGTTCCTTAGGTCGAATTTGATGTCCCCGAATAATTTAGGCGATCGGGTTCCGGGGGCCCGGATCCACTCGGAAGGCATGGGCTATATAGCACACGAAAAAATTGGAATCAGGCGAAATTCTAGTTTTTTGGCCGTAAAATGCAAAACAACGAGGAACGGCCACGGCGGGGCAGTGACTATGGTTCCTTAGGTCGTATTTGATGGCCCGGAATAATTTTAGGCGATCGGGTTCCGGGGGGACCTGACCCACTCAGAAGGCGTGGGCTAGATATAGCACACGAATATTTGGGAATCGGACGGAATTTTACTTTTTTGGCCATAAAACGCAAAACAACGAGGAACGGCCATGGCGGGGCGGTGACTATGATTCTTTAGGTCATATTTGATGGCCTGGAAAAATGTTAGGCAATCCGGTTTCAAGGGACCCGGGCCCACTCGGAAGGCATGGGCTAGAGCACACGAAAATATGGGAATCGGGCGGTATTCTAGTTTTTTGGTCGTAAAAAGCAAAATAACGAGGAACGGTCATGGCGGGGCGGTGACTATGGTTCCTTAGATCGTAGTTGATAGCCCGGAAATATTTTTGGTGATTGGGATCCGGGGGGCCCGGACCCACTAGGAAGGCGTGGGCTATTAGCACACGAATATATGGGAATCGGGCGGAATTCTAGTTTTTTGGCCGGAAAACGTAAAACAACGAGGAACTGCCATGGCGGGGCGGTGACTATGGTTCCTTAGGTCGAATTTGATGGCCCCGAATAATTTTAGGCGATCTGGGTCCGGGGGCCCGGACCCACTCGGAAGGCGTGGGCTATATAGCACACGAAAAAATGGGAATCGGGCAAAATTCTAGTTTGTTGGCCGTAAAATGAAAACAACAAGGAACGGACACGGCGGGCGGTGACTATGGTTCCTTAGGTCGTATTTTATGGCTCGGAATAATTTTATGTGATCGGGGTCCGGACCCACTCGGAGGTGATTATGGTTCCTTAGGTCATATTTGATGGCCTGGAAAAATGTTAGGCAATCCAGTTTCGGGGGAGCCGAGCCCACTCGGAAGACGTGGGCTAGAGTACATAAAAATATGGGAATCGGGCGAAATTCTAGTTTGTTGGCCGTAAAATGAAAACAACAAGGAACGGACACGGCGGGCGGTGACTATGGTTCCTTAGGTCGTATTTGATGGCTCGTAAAATGTTTAGGCGATTGGGGTCCGGGGGGCCAGGTCGCACTCGGAAGGCGTGGGCTATTAGCACACGAATATATGGGAATCGGGCGGAATTCTAGTTTTTGGAAGTAAAACGCAAAACAACGAGGAACTGCCATGGCGGGGCGGTGACTATGGTTCCTTAGGTCGAATTTGATGTCCCCGAATAATTTAGGCGATCGGGGTCTGGGGGCCCGGATCCACTCGGAAGGCATGGGCTATATAGCACACGAAAAAATTGGAATCGGGCGAAATTCTAGTTTTTTGGCCGTAAAATGCAAAACAACGAGGAACGGCCACGGCGGGGCGGTGACTATGGTTCCTTAGGTCGTATTTGATGGCCCGGAATACTTTTAGGTGATCGGGGTCCGTGGGGACCGGACCCACTCGGAAGGCGTGGGCTAGATATAGCACACGAATATTTGGGAATCGGATGAAATTTTAATTTTTTGGCCGTAAAACGCAAAACAACGAGGAACGGCCATGGCGGGGCGGTGACTATGATTCTTTAGGTCATATTTAATGCCCTAGAAAAATGTTAGGCAATCCGGTTTCAGTCGACCCGGGCCCACTCGAAAGTCGTGGGCTAGAGCATACGAAAATATGGGAATCGGGCGGTATTCAAGTTTTTTGGTCGTAAAAAGCAAAATAACGAGGAACGGTCATGGTGGGGCGGTGACTATGGTTCCTTAGGTCGTAGTTGATAGCCCGGAAATATTTTAGGCAATTGGGATCCGGGGGGCCCGGACCCACTAGGAAGGCGTGGGCTATTAGCACACGAATATATGGGAATCGGGCGGAATTCTAGTTTTTTGTCGGAAAATGTAAAACAACAAGGAACTGCCATGGCGGGGCGGTGACTATGGTTCCTTAGGTCGAATTTGATGGCCCCGAATAATTTTAGGCGATCTGGGTCCGGGGGCCCGGACCCACTCGGAAGGCGTGGGCTATATAGCACACGAAAAAATGGGAATAAGGCAAAATTCTAGGAACGGACACGGCGGGCGGTGACTATGGTTCCTTAGGTCGTATTTGATGGCTCCGAATAATTTTAGGTGATCGGGGTCCGGACCCACTCGGAGGTGATTATGGTTCCATAGGTCATATTTGATGGCCTGGAAAAATGTTAGGCAATCCAGTTTCGGGGGAGCCGGGCCCACTCGGAAGGCGTGGGCTAGAGCACATGAAAATATGGGAATCAGGCGGAATTCTAGTTTTTTGTTCGTAAAAAGCAAAACAACGAGGAACGGTCATGGCGGGGAGGTGACCATGGTTCCTTAGGTCGTATTTGATAGCCCGGAAAATTTTTAGGCGATAGGAGTCTGGGGGCCTGGACCCACTAGGAAGGCGTGGGCTATAGCACACGAATATATGGGAATCGGGCGGAATTCTAGTTTTTTGGCCGTATTACGCCAAACAACGAGGAATGGCCATGGCAGGGCGGTGACTATGGTTCCTTTGGTTGTATTTTATGGCCTGGAAAAATATTAGGCAATCCGGTTTCTGGGGACCCAGGCCCACTCAGAAGGCGTGGGCAAGAGCACACGAAAATATGGGAATCGGGCAGAAATCTAGTTTTTTGGTCGTAAAAAGCAAAACAACGAGGAACGGTCATGGAGGGGTGGTGACTGTGGATCCTTCAGTCATATTTGATGGCCCAAATAAATTTTAGGCGATCGGGGTCCGGGGGGGCTAGGACCCACTCGCAAGGTATGGGCTACAGCACCCGAAAATATGGGAATCAAGAGAAATTCTAGTTTTTTTATCGTAAAACGCGAAACAACTAGGAACGGCCATGGCGGGGCGGTGACTATGGTTCCTTAGGTCGTATTTGATGGCCTGGAAAAATGTTAGGCAATCCGGTTTCGGGGGACCCGGGCCCACTCGGAAGGCGTGGGCTAGAGCACACGAAAATATGGGAATCGAGCGGAATTCTAGTTTTTTGGTCGTAAAAAGCAAAATAATGAGGAACTATCATGGCGGGGCAGCGACTATGGTTCCTTAGGTCGTATTTGATTGCTTGGAGAAATTTTAGGCAATCGGGGACAGGGGGCCCGGACCCACTAGGAAGGCGTGGGCTATAGCACACGAATATATGGGAATCGAGTGGAATTCTAGTTTTTTGGCAGTAAAATGCAAAATAACGAGGTACGGCCATGGCGGGGCGGTGACTATGGTTCCTTAAGTCATATTTGATGGCCTGGAAAAATGTAAGGCAATCCGATTTTGGAGGACCCGGGCCCACTCGGAAGGCGTGGGCTAGAACACACAAAAATAAGGGAATCGGGCGGAATTGTACTTTTTTGGTCTTAAAATGCAAAACAACGAAGAACGGTCATGGCAGGGCGGAGACTATGGTTCCTTAGGTCGTATTTGATGGCTCGGAAAATTTTAGGCGATCGGAGTCCGGGTGCCCGGTCCCACTTGGAAGGCGTGGCTATAGCACACGAAAATAAGGCAATCAGGCAAAATTCAAGTTTTTTGGCCGTAAAAAGCAAAACAATGAAAAACGGTCATGGCAGAGAGGTGGCTATGGTTCTTTAGGTCGTATTTTCTAGCCCAGAAAAAATTTAGGCGGTCAGTGTCCGGGTGCCCGAAGCCACTTGGAAGGCATGGCATATACACGAATATATGAGAATCGGGCGGAATTCTAGTTTTTTGGCCGTAAAACTCAAATCAACGATAAACGGCCATGGCGGGGCGGTGAGTATGGTTCCTCAGGTCGTATTTTATGGCCCTGAATAATTTTAGGCGATCGGGGTCCTGGGGCCAGGACCCACTCGGAAGGCATGGGCTATGGCACAAGAAAATATGGGAATCAGGCGAAATTCTAGTTTTTTGGCCGTAAAATACAAAACAACAAGGGCGGCCATGGCGGGGTGGTGAATATGGTTCCTTAGGTCATATTTGATGGCCCGGAATAATTTTAGGTGGTCGATATCCACGGGGCCCGGACCCACTCGGAAGGTGTGGGCTAGCACATGAATATATGGGAATCGGGCGGAATTCTAGTTTTTTGGCCATAAAACACGAAACAACCAGGAACGGCCATGGCGGGGCGGTGACAATGGTTCCTTAGGTCCTATTTGATGGCCTGGACTATGTTAGGCAATCCGGTTTCGGGGGACCCGGGCCCACTCGGAAGGCGTGGGCTAGAGCACACGAAAATATGGGAATCGAGCGGAATTCTAGTTTTTTGGTCGTAAAAAGCAAAACAATGAGGAACGGTCATGGCGGGGCGGTGACTATGGTTCCTTAGGTCGTATTTGATTTCTTGGAGAAATTTTAGGCAATCGGGGACTGGGGGCCCGGACCCACTAGGAAGGCGTGGGCTATATAGCACACGAATATATGGGAATCGAGTGGAATTCTAGTTTTTTGGCAGTAAAATGCAAAACAACGAGGAACGGCCATGGTGGGGCGGTGACTGTGGTTCCTTAGGTCGAATTTGATGGCTTCGAATAATTTTAGGCGATCGGGGTCTGGGGGCTCGGACCCACTCGGAAGGCATGGGCTATAGCACACGAAAATATGGGAATCGGGCGAAATTCTAGTTTTTTGGCCATAAAATGCAAAACAATGATGAACGGTCATGGCGGGATGGTGGCAATGGTTCCTTAGGTAGTATTTGATAGCTTGGAAAATGTTTAGGCGATAGAGTTCCGGGGGCTCCGGACCCACTCGGAAGGAGTGGGCTATAGCACACGAAAATATGGGAATCGGGCGAAATTCTAGTGTTTTGGCCGTAAAATGCAAAACAACGAGGAACGGCCACGGCGGGGCGGTGACTATGGTTCCTTAGGTCGTATTTCATGGCCCGAAATAATTTTAGGCGGTCGATCTCCGGGGGGCCCGGACCCACTAGGAAAGCGTGGGCTATAGCACACGAATATTTGGTAATCAGGCGGAATTCTAGGTTTTTGGCCGTAAAACGCAAAACAACGAGGAACGGCCACGGCGAGGCGGTGACTATGGTTCCTTAGGTCGTATTTGATGGCCTGGAAAAATGTTAGGCAATTCGGTTTCGGGGGACCTGGGCCCACTCGGAAGGCGTGTGCTAGAGCACACGAAAATATGGGAATCGGGCAGAATTTTAGTTTTTTGGTCAAAAAAACAAAACAACGAGGAACGGTCATGGCGGGGCAGTGACTATGGTTTCTTAGGTCGTGTTTGATGGCCTGGAAAAATGTTAGACAATCCGGTTTCGGGGGACCCGGGCCCACTCGGAAGGCGTGGGCTAGAGCACACGAAAATATGGGAATCGAGCGGAATTCTAGTTTTTTGGTCGTGAAAAGCAAAACAATGAGGAACTGTCATGGCGGGGTAGTGACTATGGTTACTTAGGTCGTATTTGATTGCTTGGAGAAATTTTAGGCAATCGGGGACAAGGGGCCCGGACCCACTAGGAAGGCGTGGGCTATAGCACACGAATATATGGGAATCGAGTGGAATTCTAGTTTTTTGGCAGTAAAATGCAAAATAACGAGGTACGGCCATGGTGGGGAGGTGACTATGGTTCCTTAGGTCATATTTGATAGCCTGGAAAAATGTAAGGCAATCCGATTTCGGAGGACCCGGGCCCACTCGGAAGGCGTGGGCTAGAACACACAAAAATAAGGGAATCAGGCGGAATTGTACTTTTTTGTTCTTAAAATGCAAAACAACGAGGAACGGTCATGGCAGGGCGGAGACTATGGTTCCTTAGGTCGTATTTGATGGCTCAGAAAATTTTAGGCGATTGGAGTCCGGGGACCCGGTCCCACTTGGAAGGCGTGGCTATAGCACACGAAAATAAGGCAATCAGGCAAAATTCAAGTTTTTTGGCCGTAAAAAGCAAAACAACGAAGAACGGTCATGGCAGGGAGGTGGCTATGGTTCTTTAGGTCGTATTTGCTAGCTCGGAAAAAATTTAGGCGGTCAGTGTCCGGGTGCCCGGAGCAACTTGGAAGGCATGGTATATACACGAATATATGAGAATCGGGCGGAATTCTAGTTTTTTGGCCGTAAAACGCAAATCAACGAGAAACGGCCATGGCGGGGCGGTGACAATGGTTCCTTAGGTCGTATTTTATGGCCCTGAATAATTTTAGGCGATCGGGGTCCTGGGGCCAGGACCCACTCAGAAGGCATGGGCTATGGCACACGAAAATATGGGAATCAGGCGAAATTCTAGTTTTTTGGCCGTAAAATACAAAACAACGAGGGCGGCCATGGCGGGGTGGTGACTATGTCCTTAGTTCATATTTGATGGCCCGAAATAATTTTAGGTGGTCGATATCCACGGGGCCCGGACCCACTCGAAAGGTGTGGGCTAGCACACGAATATATGGGAATCAGGCGAAATTCTAGTTTTTTGGCCGTAAAATACGAAACAACCAGGAACGGCCATGGCGGGGCGGTGACAATGGTTCATTAGGTCCTATTTGATGGCCTGGAAAAATGTTAGGCAATCCGGTTTCGGGGGACCCGGGCCCACTCGGAAGGCATGGGCTAGAGCACACGAAAATATGGTAATCGAGCGGAATTCTAGTTTTTTGGTCGTAAAAAGCAAAACAATGAGGAACGGTCATGGCGGAGTGGTGACTATGGTTCCTTAGGTCGTATTTGATTTCTTGGAGAAATTTTAGGCAATCGGGGACCGGGGGCCCGGACCCACTAGGAAGGCGTGGGCTATATAGCACACGAATATATGGGAATCAAGTGGAATTCTAGTTATTTGGCAGTAAAATGCAAAACAACGAGGAACGGCCATGGTGGGGCAGTGACTGTGGTTCCTTAGGTCAAATTTGATGGCTTCGAATAATTTTAGGCGATCGGGGTCCGGGGGCTCGGACCCACTCGGAAGGCATGGGCTATAGCACACGAAAATATGGGAATCGGGCGAAATTCTAGTTTTTTGGCCGTAAAATGCAAAACAATGATGAACGGCCATGGCAGGGAGGTGACTAAGGTTCCTTAGGTCGTATTTGATGGCCCCGAATATTTTTAGGCGATCAGGGTGAGGGGGGCCGGACCCACTCGGAAGGAATGGGCTATAGTACACAAAAATATGGGAATCGAGAGAAATTCTAGTTTTTTGGCTGTAAAATGTAAAACAATGAGGAACGGCCACGGCGTGGCGGTGACTATGGTTCCTTAGGTTGTATTTTATGGCTCATAAAAAGTTTAGGCTATCGGGGTCCGGGGGGCCAGGTCCCACTCGGAAGGCGTGGGCTATTAGCACACGAATATATGGGAATCGGGCGGAATTCTAGTTTTTTGGAAGTAAAACGCAAAACAACGAGGAACTGCCATGGCGGGGCGGTGACTATGGTTCCTTAGGTCGAATTTGATGTCCCCGAATAATTTAGGCGATCGGGGTCCGGGGGCCCGGATCCACTCGGAAGGCATGGGCTATATAGCACACGAAAAAATTGGAATCTGGCAAAATTCTAGTTTTTTGGCCATAAAATGCAAAACAACGAGGAACGGCCACGGCAGGGCGGTGACTATGGTTCCTTAGGTCGTATTTGATGGCTCGGAATAATTTTAGGCGATCGGGGTCCGGGGGGACCAGACCCACTCGGAAGGCGTGGGCTAGATATAGCACACGAATATTCGGGATTCAGACGGAATTTTACTTTTTTGGCCGTAAAACGCAAAACAACGAGGAACGGCCATGGCGGGGCGGTGACTATGATTCTTTAGGTCATATTCAATGGCCTAGAAAAATGTTAGGCAATCCGGTTTCAGGGGACCCGGGCCCGCTCGGAAGGCGTGGGCTAGAGCACACGAAAATATGGGAATCGGGCGGTATTCTAGTTTTTTGGTCGTAAAAAGCAAAATAACGAGGAACGGTCATGGTGGGGCGGTGACTATGGTTCCTTAGGTCGTAGTTGATAGCCCGAAAATATTTTAGGCGATTGGGATCCGGGGGGCCTGGACCCACTAGGAAGGCGTGGGCTATTAGCACACGAATATATGGGAATCGGGCAGAATTCTAGTTTTTTGGCCGGAGAACGTAAAACAACGAGGAACTGCCATGGCGGGGCGGTGACTATGGTTCCTTAGGTCGAATTCGATGGCCCCGAATAATTTTAGGCGATCTGGGTCCGGGGGCCCGGACCCACTCGGAAGGCGTGGGCTATATAGCATACGAAAAAATGGGAATCGGGCAAAATTCTAGTTTGTTGGCCGTAAAATGAAAACAACAAGGAACGGACACAGCGGGCGGTGACTATGGTTCCTTAGGTTGTATTTTATGGCTCGAAATAATTTTATGTGATCGGGGTCCGGACCCACTCAGAGGTGATTATGGTTCCTTAGGTCATATTTGATGGCCTGGAAAAATGTTAGGCAATCCAATTTCGGGGGAGCCGAGCCCACTCGGAAGGCGTGGGCTAGAGCACATGAAAATATGGGAATCGGGCGAAATTCTAGTTTGTTTGCCGTAAAATGAAAACAACAAGGAACGGACACGGCGGGCGGTGACTATGGTTCCTTAGGTCGTATTTGATGGATCGTAAAAAGTTTAGGCGATTGGGGTCCGAGGGGCCAGGTCCCACTCGGAAGGCGTGGGCTATTAGCACACGAATATATGGGAATCGGGCGGAAATCTAGTTTTTTGGAAGTAAAACGCAAAACAACGAGGAACTGCCATGGCGGGGAGGTGACTATGGTTCCTTAGGTCGAATTTGATGTCCCCGAATAATTTAGGCGATCGGGGTCCAGGTGCCCGGATCCACTCGGAAGGCATGGGCTATATAGCACACGAAAAAATTGGAATCGGGCGAAATTCTAGTTTTTTGTCCGTAAAATGCAAAACAACGAGGAACGGCCACGGCGGGGCGGTGACTATGGTTCCTTAGGTCGTATTTGATGGCCCGGAATAATTTTAGGCGATCGGGTTCCGGGGGGACCGGACCCACTCGGAAGGCGTGGGCTAGATATAGCACACGAATATTTGGGAATCGGACGGAATTTTAATTTTTTGGCCGTAAAACGCAAAAAACGAGGAACGGCCATGGCGGGGCGGTGACTATGATTCTTTAGGTCATATTTGATGCCCTGGAAAAATGTTAGGCAATCCGGTTTCAGGGGACCCGGGCCCACTCGGAAGTCGTGGGCTAGAGCACACGAAAATATGGGAATCGGGCGGTATTCAAGTTTTTTGGTCGTAAAAAGCAAAATAACGAGGAACGGTCATGGCGGGGCGGTGACTATGGTTCCTTAGGTCATAGTTGATAGCCCGGAAATATTTTAGGCGATTGGGATCCGGGGGGCCCGGACCCACTAGAAAGGCGTGGGCTATTAGCACACGAATATATGGGAATCGGGCGGAATTCTAGTTTTTTGGCCGGAAAACGTAAAACAACGAGGAACTGCCATGGCGGGGCGGTGACTATGGTTCCTTAGGTCGAATTTGATGGCCCCGAATAATTTTAGGCGATCTGGGTCCGGGGGCCCGGACCCACTCGGAAGGCGTGGGCTATATAGCACACGAAAAAATGGGAATCGGGCAAAATTCTAGTTTGTTGGCCGTAAAATGAAAACAACAAGGAACGGACACGGCGGGCGGTGACTATGGTTCCTTAGGTCGTATTTTATGGCTCGGAATAATTTTATGTGATCGGGGTCCGGACCCACTCGGAGGTGATTATGGTTCCTTAGGTCATATTTGATGGCCTGGAAAAATGTTAGGCAATCCAGTTTCGGGGGAGCCGAGCCCACTCGGAAGGCGTGGGCTAGAGCACATGAAAATATGGGAATCAGGCGAAATTCTAGTTTGTTGGCCGTAAAATGAAAACAATAAGGAACGGACACGGCGGGCGGTGACTATGGTTCCTTAGGTCGTATTTGATGGATCGTAAAAGGTTTAGGCGATTGGGGTGCGAGGGGCCAGGTCCCACTCGGAAGGCGTGGGCTATTAGCACACGAATATATGGGAATCGGGCGGAATTCTAGTTTTTTGGAAGTAAAACGCAAAACAACGAGGAACTGCAATGGCGGGGCGGTGACTATGGTTTCTTAGGTCGAATTTGATGTCTCCGAATAATTTAGGTGATCGGGGTCCGGGGGCCCGGATCCACTCGGAAGGCATGGGCTATATAGCACACGAAAAAATTGGAATCGGGCGAAATTCTAGTTTTTTGGCCGTAAAATGCAAAACAACGAGGAACGGCCACGGCGGGGCGGTGACTATGGTTCCTTAGGTCGTATTTGATGGCCCGGAATAATTTTAGGTGATCGGGGTCCGGGGGGACCGGACCCACTCGGAAGGCGTGGGCTAGATATAGCACACGAATATTTGGGAATCGGACGGAATTTTAATTTTTTGGCCGTGAAACGCAAAACAACGAGGAACGGCCATGGCGGGGCAGTGACTATGATTCTTTAGGTCATATTTGATGCCCTGAAAAAATGTTAGGCAATCCGGTTTCAGGGGACCCGGGCCCACTCGGAAGTCGTGGGCTAGAGCACACGAAAATATGGGAATCGGGCGGTATTCAAGTTTTTTGGTCGTAAAAAGCAAAATAACGAGGAACGGTCATGGCGGGGCGGTGACTATGGTTCCTTAGGTCGTAGTTGATAGCCCGAAAATATTTTAGGCGATTGGGATCAGAGGGGCCCGGACCCACTAGAAAGGCGTGGGCTATAGCACACGAATATATGGAAATCGGGCGAAATTCTAGTTTTTTGGCCGTAATACGCCAAACAACGAGGAATGGCCATGGCGGGGCGGTGACTATGGTTCCTTTGGTCATATTTGATGGCCTAGAAAAATATTAGGCAATCCGGTTTCGGGGGACCCGGGCCCACTCGGAAGGCGTGGGCAAGAGCACACGAAAATATGGGAATCGGGCAGAAATCTAGTGTTTTGGTCGTAAAAAGCAAAACAACGAGGAACGGTCATGGAGGGGTGGTGACTGTGGATCCTTCAGTCATATTTGATAGCCCAAATAAATTTTAGGCGATCGGGGTCCGGGGGGCCTAGGACCCACTCGGAAGGTATGGGCTACAGCACCCGAAAATATGGGAATCAAGAGAAATTCTAGTTTTTTGATCGTAAAACGCGAAACAACTAGGAACGGCCATGGCGGGGCGGTGACTATGGTTCCTTAGGTCGTATTTGATGGCCTGGAAAAATGTTAGGCAATCCAGTTTCGGGGGACCCGGGCCCACTTGGAAGGCATGGGCTAGAGTACACGAAAATATGGGAATCGAGCGGAATTCTAGTTTTTTGGTCGTAAAAAGCAAAACAGTGAGGAACTATCATGGCGGGGCAGTGACTATGGTTCCTTAGGTCGTATTTGATTGCTTGGAGAAATTGTAGGCAATCGGGGACAGGGGGCCCGGACCCACTAGGAAGGCGTGGGCTATAGCACACGAATATATGGGAATCGAGTGGAATTCTAGTTTTTTGGCAGTAAAATGCAAAATAACGAGGTACGGCCATGGCGGGGCGGTGACTATGGTTCCTTAGGTCGTATTTGATGGCCTGGAAAAATGTAAGGCAATCCGATTTCGGAGGATCCGGGCCCACTCGGAAGGCGTGGGCTAGAACACACAAAAATAAGGAAATCGGGCGGAATTGTACTTTTTTGTTCTTAAAATGCAAAACAACGAAGAACGGTCATGGCAGGGCGGAGACTATGGTTCCTTAGGTCGTATTTGATGGCTCGTATTTTAGGCGATCGGAGTCCGGGGGCCCGGTCCCACTTGGAAGGAGTGGCTATAGTACACGAAAATAAGGCAATCAGGCAAAATTCAAGTTTTTTGGCCGTAAAAAGCAAAACAACGAAGAACGGTCATGGCAGGGAGGTGGCTATGGTTCTTTAGGTCGTATTTGCTAGCCCGGAAAAAATTTAGGCGGTTAGTGTCCGGGTGCCCGGAGCCACTTGGAAGGCATGGCATATACACGAATATATGAGAATCGGGCGGAATTCTAGTTTTTTGGCCGTAAAACGCAAATCAACGAGAAACGGCCATGGCGGGGTGGTGACTATGGTTCCTCAGGTCGTATTTTATGGCCCTGAATAATTTTAGGCGATCGGGGTCCTGGGGCCAGGACCCACTCGGAAGGCATGGGCTATGGCACACGAAAATATGGGAATCAGGCGAAATTCTAGTTTTTTGGCCGTAAAATACAAAACAACGAGGGCGGCCATGGCGGGGTGGTGACTATGGTTCCTTAGGTCATATTTGATGGCCCGGAATAATTTTAGGTGGTCGATATCCACGGGGCCCGGACCCACTCGGAAGGTGTGGGCTAGCACATGAATATATGGGAATCGGGCGGAATTCTAGTTTTTTGGCCATAAAACACGAAACAACCAGGAACGGCCATGGCGGGGCGGTGACAATGGTTCCTTAGGTCCTATTTGACGGCCTGGAATATGTTAGGCAATCCGGTTTTGGGGGACCCGGGCCCACTCGGAAGGCGTGGGCAAGAGCACACGAAAATATGGGAATCGAGCGGAATTCTAGTTTTTTGGTCGTAAAAAGCAAAACAATGAGGAACGGTCATGGCGGGGCGGTGACTATAGTTCCTTAGGTCGTATTTGATTTCTTGGAGAAATTTTCGGCAATCAGGGACCGGGGGCCCGGACCCGCTAGGAAGGCGTGGGCTATATAGCACACGAATATATGGGAATCGAGTGGAATTCTAGTTTTTTGGCAGTAAAATGCAAAACAACGAGGGGCGATGACTGTGGTTCCTTAGGTCGAATTTGATGGCTTCGAATAATTTTAGGCGATCGGGGTCCGGGGGCTCGGACCCACTCGGAAGGCATGGGCTATAGCACACGAAAATATGAGAATCGGGCGAAATTCTAGTTTTTTGGCCGTAAAATGCAAAACAACGATGAACGGCCATGGCGGGGAGGTGACTATGGTTCCTTAGGTCGTATTTGATGGCCCCGAAATATTTTTAGGCGATCAGGGTGAGGGGGCCCGGACCCACTCGGAAGGCATGGGCTATAGTACACGAAAATATGGGAATCGGGAGAAATTCTAGTTTTTTGGCTGTAAAATGCAAAACAACGAGGAACGGCCACGGCGGGGTGGTGACTATGGTTCCTTAGGTTGTATTTGATGGCTCGTAAAACGTTTAGGCGATCGGGGTCCGGGGGGCCAGGTCCCACTCGAAAGGCGTGGGCTATTAGCACACGAATATATGGAAATCGGGCGGAATTCTAGTTTTTTGGAAGTAAAACGCAAAACAACGAGGAACTGCCATGGCGGGGTGGTGACTATGGTTCCTTAGGTCGAATTTGATGTCCCCGAATAATTTAGGCGATCCGGGATACCTTGAGTGCAAATTTGGGGCAGAGCCGACGGAAGCGGGAGTGGAAGTGAGGCTTGATTCTCAAGTCATCCCTAAGAGGGGTAGTTTCAAGTACCTGGGGTCGTTTATTCAGGGGTCCGGGGAGATCGACGAGGATGTCACACACCGTATAGGGGTGGGGTGGATGAAATGGAGGTTAGCGACGGGAGTCCTGTGTGACAAGAAAGTGCCACTGTTACTGAAAGGTAAATTTTATAGGGCAGTGGTTAGGCCTGCTATGTTGTATGGGACCGAGTGTTGGCCGGTGAAGATCTCACACATCCAGAGGATGAAAGTTGCAGAGATGAGGATGTTGAGGTGGATGTGCGGGCATACAAGGAAGGATAAGATTAGAAATGAAGATATTCGAGAGAAGGTGGGTGTGGCCCCCATGGAGGACAAGATGCGGGAAGCAAGACTCAGATGGTTCGGGCACATTCAGAGGAGGAACACTGATGCACCGGTGAGAAGGTGTGAACGACTGGCAGTGGTGGGTACGAGGAGAGGTAGGGGGAGACCTAAGAAGTATTGGGGAGAGGTGATCAGGCAGGATATGACGCGACTTAGGGTTACTGAGGACACGGCCCTAAACAGGGAATTGTGGAGATCGAGCATTAAGGTGGTAGGTTAGGGAAATTGTGATGTCTTTGTTACAGCGCACTAGAGTGAGACTAGCCAGTTAGGAAGTAGTCTTAGGATGCTATTGATCAACTACTGATGATGGGCTTTATCTCCTGTGTATTAATACCTTACATCTTTCTCGTATTTCCTATATCTCTTATATTGTTGTTACTTTGTTTTTATGGTATTTATGTTATGTTATGGATTTTATGGTACTTTATGTTGTTTTATTATGAGTCTATTGATAGTACTAATATAGTGTCTCTTGTTGCCTCTTTGAGCCGAGGGTCTCCTGGAAACAGCCTCTCTGCCCCTCGGGGTAGAGGAAAGGTCTGCGTACATATTACCCTCCCCAGACCCCACTTGTGGGATTACACTGGGTTGTTGTTGTTGTTGTTGTTGTTGTTGAATAATTTAGGCGATCGGGGTCCGGGGGCCCGGATCCACTCGGAAGGCATGGGCTATATAGCACACAAAAAAATTGGAATCGGGCGAAATTCTAGTTTTTTGTCCGTAAAATGCAAAACAACGAGGAACGGCCATGGCGGGGCGGTGACTATGGTTCCTTAGGTCGTATTTGATGGCCCGGAATAATTTTAGGCGATCGGGGTCCGGGGGGACCGGACCCACTCGGAAGGCGTGGGCTAGATATAGCACACGAATATTTGGGAAAAGGATGGAATTTTAATTTTTTGGCCGTAAAACGCAAAACAACAAGGAACGGCCATGGCGGGGCGGTGACTATAATTCTTTAGGTCATATTTGATGGCCTGGAAAAATGTTAGGCAATCCGGTTTCAGGGGACCCGGGCCCACTCGGAAGGCGTGGGCTAGAGCACACGAAAATATGGAAATCGGGCAGTATTCTAGTTTTTTGGTCGTAAAAAGCAAAATAACGAGGAACGGTCATGGCGGAGCGGTGACTATGGTTCCTTAGGTCGTAGTTGATAGCCCGAAAATATTTTAGGCGATTGGGATCCGGGGGGCCCGGACCCACTAGGAAAGCGTGGGCTATTAGCACACGAATATATGGGAATCGGGCGGAATTCTAGTTTTTTGGTCGGAAAACATAAAACAATGAGGAACTGCCATTGCGGGGTGGTGACTATGGTTCCTTAGGTCGAATTTGATGGCCCCGAATAATTTTAGGCGATCGGGGTCCGGGGGCTCGGACCCACTCGGAAGGCATGAGCTATAGCACACGAAAATATGGGAATCGAGCGAAATTCTAGTTTTTTGGCCGTAAAATGCAAAACAACGATGAACGGCCATGGCAGGGCGGAGACTATGGTTCCTTAGGTCGTATTTGATGGCTCAAAAAATTTTAGGCGATTGGAGTCCGGGGACCCGGTCCCACTTGGAAGGCGTGGCTATAGCACACGAAAATAAGGCAATCAGGCAAAATTCAAGTTTTTTGGCCGTAAAAAGCAAAACAACGAAGAACGGTCATGGCAGGGAGGTGGCTATGGTTCTTTAGGTCGTATTTGCTAGCTCGGAAAAAATTTAGGCGGTCAGTGTCCGGGTGCCCGGAGCAACTTGGAAGGCATGGTATATACACGAATATATGAGAATCGGGCGGAATTCTAGTTTTTTGGCCGTAAAACGCAAATCAACGAGAAACGGCCATGGCGGGGCGGTGACTATGGTTCCTTAGGTCGTATTTTATGGCCCTGAATAATTTTAGGCGATCGGGGTCCTGGGGCCAGGACCCACTCAGAAGGCATGGGCTATGGCACACGAAAATATGGGAATCAGGCGAAATTCTAGTATTTTGGCCGTAAAATACAAAACAACGAGGGCGGCCATGGCGGGGTGGTGACTATGTCCTTAGTTCATATTTGATGGCCCGAAATAATTTTAGGTGGTCGATATCCACGGGGCCCGGACCCACTCGAAAGGTGTGGGCTAGCACACGAATATATGGGAATCAGGCGAAATTCTAGTTTTTTGGCCGTAAAATACGAAACAACCAGGAACGGCCATGGCGGGGCGGTGACAATGGTTCATTAGGTCCTATTTGATGGCCTGGAAAAATGTTAGGCAATCCGGTTTCGGGGGACCCGGGCCCACTCGGAAGGCATGGGCTAGAGCACACGAAAATATAGTAATCGAGCGGAATTCTAGTTTTTTGGTCGTAAAAAGCAAAACAATGAGGAACGGTCATGGCGGAGTGGTGACTATGGTTCCTTAGGTCGTATTTGATTTCTTGGAGAAATTTTAGGCAATCGGGGACCGGGGGCCCGGACCCACTAGGAAGGCGTGGGCTATATAGCACACGAATATATGGGAATCAAGTGGAATTCTAGTTATTTGGCAGTAAAATGCAAAACAACGAGGAACGGCCATGGTGGAGCAGTGACTGTGGTTCCTTAGGTCAAATTTGATGGCTTCGAATAATTTTAGGCGATCGGGGTCCGGGGGCTCGGACCCACTCGGAAGGCATGGGCTATAGCACACGAAAATATGGGAATCGGGCGAAATTCTAGTTTTTTGGCCGTAAAATGCAAAACAATGATGAACGGCCATGGCAGGGAGGTGACTAAGGTTCCTTAGGTCGTATTTGATGGCCCCGAATATTTTTAGGCGATCAGGGTGAGGGGGGCCGGACCCACTCGGAAGGAATGGGCTATAGTACACAAAAATATGGGAATCGAGAGAAATTCTAGTTTTTTGGCTGTAAAATGTAAAACAATGAGGAACGGCCACGGCGTGGCGGTGACTATGGTTCCTTAGGTTGTATTTTATGGCTCATAAAAAGTTTAGGCGATCGGGGTCCGGGGGGCCAGGTCCCACTCGGAAGGCGTGGGCTATTAGCACACGAATATATGGGAATCGGGCGGAATTCTAGTTTTTTGGAAGTAAAACGCAAAACAACGAGGAACTGCCATGGCGGGGCGGTGACTATGGTTCCTTAGGTCGAATTTGATGTCCCCGAATAATTTAGGCGATCGGGGTCCGGGGGCCCGGATCCACTCGGAAGGCATGGGCTATATAGCACACGAAAAAATTGGAATCTGGCAAAATTCTAGTTTTTTGGCCATAAAATGCAAAACAACGAGGAACGGCCACGACAGGGCGGTGACTATGGTTCCTTAGGTCGTATTTGATGGCTCGGAATAATTTTAGGCGATCGGGGTCCGGGGGGACCAGACCCACTCGGAAGGCGTGGGCTAGATATAGCACACGAATATTCGGGATTCAGACGGAATTTTACTTTTTTGGCCGTAAAACGCAAAACAACGAGGAACGGCCATGGCGGGGCGGTGACTATGATTCTTTAGGTCATATTCAATGGCCTAGAAAAATGTTAGGCAATCCGGTTTCAGGGGACCCGGGCCCGCTCGGAAGGCGTGGGCTAGAGCACACGAAAATATGGGAATCGGGCGGTATTCTAGTTTTTTGGTCGTAAAAAGCAAAATAACGAGGAACGGTCATGGTGGGGCGGTGACTATGGTTCCTTAGGTCGTAGTTGATAGCCCGAAAATATTTTAGGCGATTGGGATCCGGGGGGCCTGGACCCACTAGGAAGGCGTGGGCTATTAGCACACGAATATATGGGAATCGGGCAGAATTCTAGTTTTTTGGCCGGAGAACGTAAAACAACGAGGAACTGCCATGGCGGGGCGGTGACTATGGTTCCTTAGGTGGAATTCGATGGCCCCGAATAATTTTAGGCGATCTGGGTCCGGGGGCCCGGACCCACTCGGAAGGCGTGGGCTATATAGCATACGAAAAAATGGGAATCGGGCAAAATTCTAGTTTGTTGGCCGTAAAATGAAAACAACAAGGAACGGACACAGCGGGCGGTGACTATGGTTCCTTAGGTTGTATTTTATGGCTCGAAATAAATTTATGTGATCGGGGTCCGGACCCACTCAGAGGTGATTATGGTTCCTTAGGTCATATTTGATGGCCTGGAAAAATGTTAGGCAATCCAATTTCGGGGGAGCCGAGCCCACTCGGAAGGCGTGGGCTAGAGCACATGAAAATATGGGAATCGGGCGAAATTCTAGTTTGTTTGCCGTAAAATGAAAACAACAAGGAACGGACACGGCGGGCGGTGACTATGGTTCCTTAGGTCGTATTTGATGGATCGTAAAAAGTTTAGGCGATTGGGGTCCGAGGGGCCAGGTCCCACTCGGAAGGCGTGGGCTATTAGCACACGAATATATGGGAATCGGGCGGAAATCTAGTTTTTTGGAAGTAAAACGCAAAACAACGAGGAACTGCCATGGCGGGGAGGTGACTATGGTTCCTTAGGTCGAATTTGATGTCCCCGAATAATTTAGGCGATCGGGGTCCAGGTGCCCGGATCCACTCGGAAGGCATGGGCTATATAGCACACGAAAAAATTGGAATCGGGCGAAATTCTAGTTTTTTGTCCGTAAAATGCAAAACAACGAGGAACGGCCACGGCGGGGCGGTGACTATGGTTCCTTAGGTCGTATTTGATGGCCCGGAATAATTTTAGGCGATCGGGTTCCGGGGGGACCGGACCCACTCGGAAGGCGTGGGCTAGATATAGCACACGAATATTTGGGAATCGGACGGAATTTTAATTTTTTGGCCGTAAAACGCAAAAAACGAGGAACGGCCATGGCGGGGCGGTGACTATGATTCTTTAGGTCATATTTGATGCCCTGGAAAAATGTTAGGCAATCCGGTTTCAGGGGACCCGGGCCCACTCGGAAGTCGTGGGCTAGAGCACACGAAAATATGGGAATCGGGCGGTATTCAAGTTTTTTGGTCGTAAAAAGCAAAATAACGAGGAACGGTCATGGCGGGGCGGTGACTATGGTTCCTTAGGTCATAGTTGATAGCCCGGAAATATTTTAGGCGATTGGGATCCGGGGGGCCCGGACCCACTAGAAAGGCGTGGGCTATTAGCACACGAATATATGGGAATCGGGCGGAATTCTAGTTTTTTGGCCGGAAAACGTAAAACAACGAGGAACTGCCATGGCGGGGCGGTGACTATGGTTCCTTAGGTCGAATTTGATGGCCCCGAATAATTTTAGGCGATCTGGGTCCGGGGGCCCGGACCCACTCGGAAGGCGTGGGCTATATAGCACACGAAAAAATGGGAATCGGGCAAAATTCTAGTTTGTTGGCCGTAAAATGAAAACAACAAGGAACGGACACGGCGGGCGGTGACTATGGTTCCTTAGGTCGTATTTTATGGCTCGGAATAATTTTATGTGATCGGGGTCCGGACCCACTCGGAGGTGATTATGGTTCCTTAGGTCATATTTGATGGCCTGGAAAAATGTTAGGCAATCCAGTTTCGGGGGAGCCGAGCCCACTCGGAAGGCGTGGGCTAGAGCACATGAAAATATGGGAATCAGGCGAAATTCTAGTTTGTTGGCCGTAAAATGAAAACAATAAGGAACGGACACGGCGGGCGGTGACTATGGTTCCTTAGGTCGTATTTGATGGATCGTAAAAGGTTTAGGCGATTGGGGTGCGAGGGGCCAGGTCCCACTCGGAAGGCGTGGGCTATTAGCACACGAATATATGGGAATCGGGCGGAATTCTAGTTTTTTGGAAGTAAAACGCAAAACAACGAGGAACTGCAATGGCGGGGCGGTGACTATGGTTTCTTAGGTCGAATTTGATGTCTCCGAATAATTTAGGTGATCGGGGTCCGGGGGCCCGGATCCACTCGGAAGGCATGGGCTATATAGCACACGAAAAAATTGGAATCGGGCGAAATTCTAGTTTTTTGGCCGTAAAATGCAAAACAACGAGGAACGGCCACGGCGGGGCGGTGACTATGGTTCCTTAGGTCGTATTTGATGGCCCGGAATAATTTTAGGTGATCGGGGTCCGGGGGGACCGGACCCACTCGGAAGGCGTGGGCTAGATATAGCACACGAATATTTGGGAATCGGACGGAATTTTAATTTTTTGGCCGTGAAACGCAAAACAACGAGGAACGGCCATGGCGGGGCAGTGACTATGATTCTTTAGGTCATATTTGATGCCCTGAAAAAATGTTAGGCAATCCGGTTTCAGGGGACCCGGGCCCACTCGGAAGTCGTGGGCTAGAGCACACGAAAATATGGGAATCGGGCGGTATTCAAGTTTTTTGGTCGTAAAAAGCAAAATAACGAGGAACGGTCATGGCGGGGCGGTGACTATGGTTCCTTAGGTCGTAGTTGATAGCCCGAAAATATTTTAGGCGATTGGGATCAGAGGGGCCCGGACCCACTAGAAAGGCGTGGGCTATAGCACACGAATATATGGAAATCGGGCGAAATTCTAGTTTTTTGGCCGTAATACGCCAAACAACGAGGAATGGCCATGGCGGGGCGGTGACTATGGTTCCTTTGGTCATATTTGATGGCCTAGAAAAATATTAGGCAATCCGGTTTCGGGGGACCCGGCCCCACTCGGAAGGCGTGGGCAAGAGCACACGAAAATATGGGAATCGGGCAGAAATCTAGTGTTTTGGTCGTAAAAAGCAAAACAACGAGGAACGGTCATGGAGGGGTGGTGACTGTGGATCCTTCAGTCATATTTGATAGCCCAAATAAATTTTAGGCGATCGGGGTCCGGGGGGCCTAGGACCCACTCGGAAGGTATGGGCTACAGCACCCGAAAATATGGGAATCAAGAGAAATTCTAGTTTTTTGATCGTAAAACGCGAAACAACTAGGAACGGCCATGGCGGGGCGGTGACTATGGTTCCTTAGGTCGTATTTGATGGCCTGGAAAAATGTTAGGCAATCCAGTTTCGGGGGACCCGGGCCCACTTGGAAGGCATGGGCTAGAGTACACGAAAATATGGGAATCGAGCGGAATTCTAGTTTTTTGGTCGTAAAAAGCAAAACAGTGAGGAACTATCATGGCGGGGCAGTGACTATGGTTCCTTAGGTCGTATTTGATTGCTTGGAGAAATTGTAGGCAATCGGGGACAGGGGGCCCGGACCCACTAGGAAGGCGTGGGCTATAGCACACGAATATATGGGAATCGAGTGGAATTCTAGTTTTTTGGCAGTAAAATGCAAAATAACGAGGTACGGCCATGGCGGGGCGGTGACTATGGTTCCTTAGGTCGTATTTGATGGCCTGGAAAAATGTAAGGCAATCCGATTTCGGAGGATCCGGGCCCACTCGGAAGGCGTGGGCTAGAACACACAAAAATAAGGAAATCGGGCGGAATTGTACTTTTTTGTTCTTAAAATGCAAAACAACGAAGAACGGTCATGGCAGGGCGGAGACTATGGTTCCTTAGGTCGTATTTGATGGCTCAAAAAATTTTAGGCGATTGGAGTCCGGGGACCCGGTCCCACTTGGAAGGCGTGGCTATAGCACACGAAAATAAGGCAATCAGGCAAAATTCAAGTTTTTTGGCCGTAAAAAGCAAAACAACGAAGAACGGTCATGGCAGGGAGGTGGCTATGGTTCTTTAGGTCGTATTTGCTAGCTCGGAAAAAATTTAGGCGGTCAGTGTCCGGGTGCCCGGAGCAACTTGGAAGGCATGGTATATACACGAATATATGAGAATCGGGCGGAATTCTAGTTTTTTGGCCGTAAAACGCAAATCAACGAGAAACGGCCATGGCGGGGCGGTGACTATGGTTCCTTAGGTCGTATTTTATGGCCCTGAATAATTTTAGGCGATCGGGGTCCTGGGGCCAGGACCCACTCAGAAGGCATGGGCTATGGCACACGAAAATATGGGAATCAGGCGAAATTCTAGTATTTTGGCCGTAAAATACAAAACAACGAGGGCGGCCATGGCGGGGTGGTGACTATGTCCTTAGTTCATATTTGATGGCCCGAAATAATTTTAGGTGGTCGATATCCACGGGGCCCGGACCCACTCGAAAGGTGTGGGCTAGCACACGAATATATGGGAATCAGGCGAAATTCTAGTTTTTTGGCCGTAAAATACGAAACAACCAGGAACGGCCATGGCGGGGCGGTGACAATGGTTCATTAGGTCCTATTTGATGGCCTGGAAAAATGTTAGGCAATCCGGTTTTGGGGGACCCGGGCCCACTCGGAAGGCGTGGGCAAGAGCACACGAAAATATGGGAATCGAGCGGAATTCTAGTTTTTTGGTCGTAAAAAGCAAAACAATGAGGAACGGTCATGGCGGGGCGGTGACTATAGTTCCTTAGGTCGTATTTGATTTCTTGGAGAAATTTTCGGCAATCAGGGACCGGGGGCCCGGACCCGCTAGGAAGGCGTGGGCTATATAGCACACGAATATATGGGAATCGAGTGGAATTCTAGTTTTTTGGCAGTAAAATGCAAAACAACGAGGGGCGATGACTGTGGTTCCTTAGGTCGAATTTGATGGCTTCGAATAATTTTAGGCGATCGGGGTCCGGGGGCTCGGACCCACTCGGAAGGCATGGGCTATAGCACACGAAAATATGAGAATCGGGCGAAAATTCTAGTTTTTTGGCCGTAAAATGCAAAACAACGATGAACGGCCATGGCGGGGAGGTGACTATGGTTCCTTAGGTCGTATTTGATGGCCCCAAATATTTTTAGGCGATCAGGGTGAGGGGGCCCGGACCCACTCGGAAGGCATGGGCTATAGTACACGAAAATATGGGAATCGGGAGAAATTCTAGTTTTTTGGCTGTAAAATGCAAAACAACGAGGAACGGCCACGGCGGGGTGGTGACTATGGTTCCTTAGGTTGTATTTGATGGCTCGTAAAACGTTTAGGCTATCGGGGTCCGGGGGGCCAGGTCCCACTCGAAAGGCGTGGGCTATTAGCACACGAATATATGGGAATCGGGCGGAATTCTAGTTTTTGGAAGTAAAACGCAAAACAACGAGGAACTGCCATGGCGGGGTGGTGACTATGGTTCCTTAGGTCGAATTTGATGTCCCCGAATAATTTAGGCGATCGGGGTCCGGGGGCCCGGATCCACTCGGAAGGCATGGGCTATATAGCACACAAAAAAATTGGAATCGGGCGAAATTCTAGTTTTTTGTCCGTAAAATGCAAAACAACGAGGAACGGCCATGGCGGGGCGGTGACTATGGTTCCTTAGGTCGTATTTGATGGCCCGGAATAATTTTAGGCGATCGGGGTCCGGGGGGACCGGACCCACTCGGAAGGCGTGGGCTAGATATAGCACACGAATATTTGGGAAAAGGATGGAATTTTAATTTTTTGGCCGTAAAACGCAAAACAACAAGGAACGGCCATGGCGGGGCGGTGACTATAATTCTTTAGGTCATATTTGATGGCCTGGAAAAATGTTAGGCAATCCGGTTTCAGGGGACCCGGGCCCACTCGGAAGGCGTGGGCTAGAGCACACGAAAATATGGAAATCGGGCAGTATTCTAGTTTTTTGGTCGTAAAAAGCAAAATAACGAGGAACGGTCATGGCGGAGCGGTGACTATGGTTCCTTAGGTCGTAGTTGATAGCCCGAAAATATTTTAGGCGATTGGGATCCGGGGGGCCCGGACCCACTAGGAAAGCGTGGGCTATTAGCACACGAATATATGGGAATCGGGCGGAATTCTAGTTTTTTGGTCGGAAAACATAAAACAATGAGGAACTGCCATTGCGGGGTGGTGACTATGGTTCCTTAGGTCGAATTTGATGGCCCCGAATAATTTTAGGCGATCGGGGTCCGGGGGCTCGGACCCACTCGGAAGGCATGAGCTATAGCACACGAAAATATGGGAATCGAGCGAAATTCTAGTTTTTTGGCCGTAAAATGCAAAACAACGATGAACGGCCATGGCAGGGCGGAGACTATGGTTCCTTAGGTCGTATTTGATGGCTCAGAAAATTTTAGGCGATTGGAGTCCGGGGACCCGGTCCCACTTGGAAGGCGTGGGCTATAGCACACGAAAATATGGGAATCGGGAGAAATTCTAGTTTTTTGGCTGTAAAATGCAAAACAATGAGGAACGGCCACGGCGGGGTAGTGACTATGGTTCCTTAGGTTGTATTTGATGGCTCGTAAAAAGTTTAGGCGATCGGGGTCCGGGGGGCCAGGTCCCACTCAGAAGGCCTGGTCTATTAGCACACGAATATATGGGAATCGGGCGGAATTCTAGTTTTTTGGAAGTAAAACGCAAAACAACGAGGAACTGCCATGGCGGGGCGGTGACTATGGTTCCTTAGGTTGAATTTGATGTCCCCGAATAATTTAGGCGATCGGGGTCCGGGGGCCCGGATCCACTCGGAAGGCATGGGCTATATAGCACACGAAAAAATTGGAATCGGGCGAAATTCTAGTTTTTTGGCCGTAAAATGCAAACAACGAGGAACGGCCACGGCGGGGAGGTGACTATGGTTCCTTAGGTCGTATTTGATGGCCCGGAATAATTTTAGGCGATCGGGGGTCCAGGGGGACCGGACCCACTCGAAAGGCGTGGGCTAGATATAGCACACGAATATTTGGGAATCGGACGGAATTTTAATTTTTTGGCCATAAAACGCAAAACAACGAGGAACGGCCATGGCGGGGCGGTGACTATGATTCTTTAGGTCATATTTGATGTCCTGGAAAAATGTTAGGCAATCCGGTTTCAGGGGACCCAGGCCCACTCAAAAGGTGTGGGCTAGAGCACACGAAAATATGGGAATCGGGCGGTATTCTAGTTTTTTGGTCGTAACAAGAAAAATAACGAGGAACGGTCATGGCGGGGCGGTGACTATGGTTCCTTAGGTCGTAGTTGATAGTTCGGAAATATTTTAGGCGATTGGGATCCGGGGGGCCCGGACCTACTAGGAAGGCGTAGGCTATTAGCACACGAATATATGGGAATCAGGAGGAATTCTAGTTTTTTGGCCGGAAAATGTAAAACAACGAGGAACTGCCATGGCGGGGCCATTACTATGGTTCCTTAGGTCGAATTTGATGGCCCCGAATAATTTTAGGAGATCTGGGTCCGGGGGCCCGGACCCACTCGGAAGGCGTGGGCTATATTGCACACGACAAAATGGGAATCGAGTGAAATTCTAGTTTGTTGGCCGTAAAATGAAAACAACAAGGAACGGACACGGCGGGCGGTGACTATGGTTCCTTAGGTCGTATTTGATGGCTCGGAATAATTTTAGGTGATCGAGGTCCGGACCCACTCAGAGGTGATTATGGTTCCTTGGGTCATATTTGATGGCCTGGAAAAATGTTAGGCAATCAAGTTTCGGGGGAGCCGGGCCCACTCGGAAGGTGTGGGCTAGAGCACATGAAAATATTGGAATCGGGCGGAATTCTAGTTTTTTGGTCGTAAAAAGCAAAACAACGAAGAACGGTCATGGCGGGGAGGTGACTATGGTTCTTTAGGTCGTATTTGATAGCCCGAAAAATTTTTAGGCGATAGGAGTCTGGGGGCCCGGACCCACTAGGAAGGTGTGGGCTATAGCACACGAATATATGGGAATCGGGCGGAATTCTAGTTTATTGGCCGAAATACGCCAAACAACGAGGAATGGCCATGGCGGGGCGGTAACTATGGTTCCTTAGGTCATATTTGATGGCCTGGAAAAATTTAAGGTAATCCGATTTCGGGGGACCCGGGCCCACTCGAAAGGCGTGGGCTAGAGCACACGAAAATATGGGAATCGGGCGGAATTTTAGTTTTTTGGTCGTAAAAAGCAAAACAAACCGGAACGATCATGGTGGGGCGGTGACTATAGTTCCTAAGGTCGTATTTGATAGCCCAAAAAAATTTTAGGCGATCGGGGTCCGGGAGGCCCAGACCCACTCGGAAGGCATGGGCAATTGCACATGAAAATATGGCAGTCACGAGAAATTCTAGTTTATTGGACGTACAAAGCAAAACAACGAGGAACGGTTATGGCGGGGAGGTGACTATGGTTCCTTAGGTTGAAGTGGATCGCCCAAAAAAATTTTAGGCGATCGGGGTATGGGGGCCCGGACCCACTCGGAAGGCGTGGGCTATAGCACATGAAACTATGGGAATCGGGCGGAATTATAGATTTTTGGTCGTAACATGCAAAACAACGAGGAACGGCAATGGCGGGGAGGTGACTATGGTTCCTTAGGTTGTATTTGATGGCCTCAAAAAATGTAAGGTAATCCGATATCGGGGAACCAGGGACCACTCGGAAGGAGTGGGCTAGCACACAAAAATATGGGAATCGGGCGAAATTCTAGTTTTTTGGCCGTAAAATGCAAAACAACGAGGAACGGCAATGGCTGGGAGGTGACTATGGTTCCTTAGGTCGTATTTGATGGCCTGGAAAACATTTTAGGCAATCCGATTTCGGGGGACCCGGGCCCACTCGGAAGGCGTGGGCTCGAGCGCACGAAAATATGGGAATCAAGGGAAATTCTTGTTTTTTGGTGGTAAAAAGCAAAACAACGAGGAACGGTCATGGCGGGGCGGTGACTTTGGTTCCTTAGGTCGTATTTGATAGCTCGAAAAAATTTTAGGCGATCGGGGTCTGGGGCCCCGGACCCTTTAGGAAGGCGTGGGCTATAGCACACGAATATATGAGAATCGGGCGGAATTCTAGTTTTTTGGCCGTAATATGCAAAACAACGAGGAACGGCCATGGCGAGGCGGTGACTATGGTTCCTTAGGTCGTATTTGATGGCCTGGAAAAATGTAAGGTAATTCGGTTTCGGGGGACCCGAGCCCACTCGGAAGGCGTGTGCTAGAGCACACGAAAATATGGGAATCAGGCAGAATTCTAGTTTTTTTATCGTAAAAACCAAAACAACGAGGAACTGTCATGGCGGGGTGGTGACTATGATTCCTTAGGTCGTATTTGATAGCCCGGAAACATTTTAGGCGATCGGGGTCCGGGGGGCCCAGACCCGCTCGGAAGTCATGGGCTAATGCACACGAAAATATGGAAATCACGCGAAATTCTAGTTTTTTGGACGTACAAAGCAAAACAACGAGGAACGGTCATAGCGGGGCGGTGACTATGGTTCCTTAGGTCGAAGTTCATGGCCCGAAAATATTTTAGGCGATCGGGGTCCAGGGGCCCGGACCCACTAGGAAGGCGTGGGCTATACCACACGAAAATATGGGAATCAGACGGAATTCTAGTTTTTTGGCCGTAAAATGCAAAACAACGAGCAAAGGCCATGGCAGTGCGGTGACTATGGTTCCTTAGGTCGTATTTGATGGCCCAAAATAATTTTATGCGATCGGGGTCCGGGGGCCCGGACCCACTCGGAAGGCATGGACTTATAGCACACGAAAATATGGGAATCGGGCAAAATTCTAGTTTTTTCGCCGTAAAATAAAAAACAACGAGGAACGGCCATGACTGGGCAGTAACTATGGTTCCTTAGGTCGTATTGGATTGCCCGAAAAAGTGTTAGGCGAAACGGGTCCGGGGGGCCCGGACCCACTAGGAAGGCGTGGGCGCACACGAAAATATGGGAATCGGGCGAAATTCTAGTTTTTTGGCCGTAAAACGCAAAACAACGAGGAACGGCCATGGCGGGGCAGTGACTATGGTTCCTTAGGTCGTATTTGATGGCCAGGAAAATTTTTAGGAAATCCGATTTCGGGGGACCCGGGCCCACTCTGAAGGCGTGGGCTAGAGCACACGAAAATATGGGAATCAGGCGGAGTTCTAGTTTTTTGGTTGAAAAAAGAAAAACAACGATGAACGGTCATGGCGGTGTGGTGACTATGGTTCCTTAGATCGTATTTGATGGCCCAAATAAATTTTAGGCGATCGGGGTTTGGGGGGCCCGGACCCACTCGGAAAGAGTGGGCTAGCACACGAAAATATGGGAATCGGGCAAAATTCTAGTTTTTTGGCCGTAAAATGCAAAATAACGAGGAACGGCAATGGCGGGGTGGTGACTATGGTTCCTTAGGTCGTATTTGATGGCCTGGAAAAATGTTAGGCAACCCTGTTTCGGGGGACCCGGGCCCACTCGGAAGGCGTGGGCTAGAGCACACAAAAATATGGGATTCGGGCGGAATTCTAGTTTTTTGGTTGTAATAAGCAAAACAACGAGGAACGGTCATGGCGGGGCGGTGATTATGGTTCCTAAGGTCGTATTGGATTGCTCGGAAAAGTTTTAGGCGAAACGGGTCCGGGGGGCCCGGACCCACTAGGAAGGCGTGGGCTATAGCACACGAAAATATGGGAATCGGGCGAAATTCTAGTTTTTTGGCCGTAAAACGCAAAACAACGAGGAACGGCCATGGCGGGGCAGTGACTATGGTTCCTTAGGTCGTATTTGATGGCCAGGTAAATTTTTAGGAAATCCGATTTCGGGGGACCCGGGCCCACTCTGAAGGCGTGGGCTAGAGCACACGAAAATAAGGGAATCAGGCGGAGTTCTAGTTTTTTGGTTGAAAAAAGAAAAACAACGATGAACGGTCATGGCGGTGTGGTGACTATGGTTCCTTAGATCGTATTTGATGGCCCAAATAAATTTTAGGCGATCGGGGTTTGGGGGGCCCGGACCCACTCGGAAAGAGTGGGCTAGCACACGGAAATATGGGAATCGGGCAAAATTCTAGTGTTTTGGCCGTAAAATGCAAAACAACGAGGAACGGCAATGGCGGGGAGGTGACTATGGTTCCTTAGGTCATATTTGATGGCCTGGAAAAATGTTAGGCAACCCTATTTCGGGGGACCCGGGCCCACTCGGAAGGCGTGGGCTAGAGCACACAAAAATATTGGATTCGGGCGAAATTCTAGTTTTTTGGTTGTAATAAGCAAAACAACGAGGAACGGTCATGGCGGGGCGGTGACTATGGTTCCTAAGGTCATATTGGATTGCCCGGAAATGTTTTAGGCGAAACGGGTCCGGGGGGCCCGGACCCACTAGGAAGGCGTGGGCTATAGCACACGAAAATATGGGAATCGGGCAAAATTCTAGTTTTTTGGCCGTAAAATGCAAAACAACGAGGAACGGCAATGGCGGGGAGGTGACTATGGTTCCTTAGTTCGTATTTGATGGCCTGGAAAAATGTTAGGCAAAACTGTTTCGGGGGATCCGGGCCCACTCGGAAGGCGTGGGCTAGAGCACACAAAAATATGGGATTCGGGCGGAATTCTAGTTTTTTGGTTGTAATAAGCAAAACAACGAGGAACGGTCATGGCGGGGCGGTGACTATGGTTCCTAAGGTCGTATTGGATTGCCCGGAAAAGTTTTAGGCAAAATAGTTCCGGGGGCCCGGACCCACTAGGAAGGCGTGGGCTATAGCACACGAATATATGGGAATCGGGCGGAATTCTAGTTTTTTGGCCATAAAACGCAAAACAACGAGGAACGGCCATGGCGGGGCGGTGACTATGGTTCCTTAAGTCATATTTGATGGCCTGGAAAAATGTAAGGTAATCCGGTTTCGGGGGACCCGGGCCCACTCGGAAGGCGTGGGCTCTGCACATGTAAAAATGGGAATTGGGAAGAATTCTAATTTTTTGGTCTTAAAAAGCAAAACAACGAGGAACGGTCATGGCGAGGCGGTGACTATGGTTCCTTAGGTAATATTTGATGGCCCAATTTAATTTTAGTCGATCGGGGTCCGGGCACTCGGAAGGCATGGGCTATAGCTCACGAAAATATGGCAATCGCGCAAAATTCTAGTTTTTTGGACGCAAAAAGGAACAAAATGAGGAACGGTCATGGCCGGGTGGTGACTATGGTTCCTTAGGTCGTATTTGATGGCCCAGAATAATTTTAGGCGATCGGGGCCTGGGGTCCCGGACCCACTCGGAAGGCATGGGCTATAGCACACGAAAATATGGGAATCGGGCGAAATTCTAGTTTTTTTGCCATAAAATGCAAAAACAACGAGGAACGGCCACGGTCGGGCGGTGAATATGGTTCCTTAGATCGTATTTGATGGCTTGGAAAAAGTTTAGGCCATCAGGGTCCGGGGGGCCCGGTCCCAATCGGAAGGCTTGGCCTTTAGCACACGAATATATCAGAATCGGGCGGTGACTATGGTTCCTTAGGTTGAATTTGATGGCCCCGAATAATTTTAGGCGATCTGGGTTCGGGGTCCTAGACCCACTCGGAAGGCATGGGCTATAGCACACGAAAATATGGGAATCGGGCGAAATTCTAGTTTTTTGGCAGTAAAATGCAAAACAACGAGGAACGGCCATGGCGGGGCAGTGACTATGGTTCCTTAGGTCGTATTTGATGGCCCCGAATAATTTTAGGTGATCGGGGCCTGGGGGCCCGGACCCACACGGAAGGAAAGGGCTATAGCAGACGAAAATATGGGAATCGGGCAAAATTTTAGTTTTTTGGCCCTAAAATGCAAAACAACGAGGAACGGCAATGGAAGGGAGGTGACTATGGTTCCTTAGGTCATATTTGATGGCCTGGAAAAATGTTAGGCAATCCTGTTTCGGGGGACCCGGGCCCACTCGGAAGGCGTGGGCTAGAGCATATAAAAATATGGGAATCAGGCGGAATTCTAGTTTTTTGGTTGTAAAAAGCAAAAAAAATGAGGAACGGTCATGGCAGGGCAGGGCACTGACTATGGTTCCTAAGGTCGTATTGGATTGCCCGAAAAATTTTTAGGCGAACGGGGTCCGGGGGGTCCGGACCCACTAGGAAGGCGTGGGCTATAGCACACGAATATATGGGAATCGGGCGGAATTCTAGTGTTTTGGCCGTAAAATGCAAAACAACGAGGAACGGCCATGGCGGGGCGGTGACTATGGTTCCTTAGGTCGTATTTGATGGCTTGGAAAAATGTAAGGTAATCCGGTTTCGGGGGACCCGGGCCCATTCGGAAGGCGTGGGCTCTGCACATGAAAATATGGGAATCGGACAGAATTCTAATTTTTTGGTCTTAAAAAGCAAAACAACGAGGAACGGTCATGGCGGGGCGGTGACTATGGTTCCTTAGGTCATATTTGATGGCCCAAATTAATTTTAGGCGATCGGGGTCCGGGCACTCGGAAGGCATGGGCTATAGCTCACGAAAATATGGCAATCGCGCGAAATTCTAGTTTTTTGGACGTTTTGGACGTAAAAAAAAAATGAGGAACGGTCATGGCGGGGCGGTGACTATGGTTCCTTAGGTCGTATTTGGTGGCCCAAAATAATTTTAGGCGATCGGGGCCTGGGGTCCCGGACCCACTCGGAAGGCATGGGCTATAGCACACGAAAATATGGGAATCGGGCGAAATTCTAGTTTTTTTGCCATAAAATGCAAAAACAACGAGTAACGGCCACGGTCGGGCGGTGAATATGGTTCCTTAGGTCGTATTTGATGGCTCGGAAAAGGTTTTGGCGATCGGGGTCTGGGGGGCCCGGTCCCAGTCGGAAGGCTTGGCCTTTAGCACACGAATATATCAGAATCGGGGAAAATTCTAGTTTTTTTGCCGTAAAACGCAAAACAAGGAGGAACAGCCATGTCAGGGCGGTGACTATGGTTCCTTAGGTTTAATTTGATGGCCCCGAACAATTTTAGGCGATCGGGGTTCGTGGGCCTAGACCCACTCGGAAGGCATGGGCTTTAGCACACGAAAATATGGGAATCGGGCAAAATTCTAGTTTTTTGGCCGTAAAATGCAAAACAACGAGGAACGGCCATGGTGGGGTGGTGATTATGGTTTCTTAGGTCGTATTTGATGGTCACGAATAACTTTAGGAAATCAGGGTCCGGGGGGCCGGACCCACTCGGAAGGCATGGGCTTATAGCACACGAAAATATGGGAATCGGGCAAAATTCTAGTTTTTTGGCCGTAAAATGCAAAACAACAAGGAACGACCACGGTTGGGGGGTGACTGTGGTTACTTAGGTCGTATTTGATGAATTGGAAAAAGTTTAGGTGATCGGGGTCCGAGGGGCCCGGTTCCACTCGGAAGGCGTGAGCTATAGCACACGAATATATGGGAATCAGGCGGAATTCTAGTTTTTTGGCCGTAAAATGCAAAACAATGAGGAACGGTCATGGCGGGGCGGTGACTATGGTTCCTTAGGTCATATTTGATGGCCTGAAAAAATGTTAGGCGATCGGGGTATGGGGGGCCCAGACCCACTAAAAACTAGAATTTCGTGTGATTGCCATATTTTCATGAGCTATAGCCCATGCCTTCCGAGTGGGTCCGGGCCCCCGGACCCTGATCGCCTAAAATTATTTGGGGCCATAAAATACGACCTAAGGAACCATAGTCACCGTCCCGCCATGCATGTTCCTCGTTTTTTTCCTTTTTACGTCCAAAAAACTAGAATTTCGCCTGATTCCCATATTTTCGTGGGAATAGCCCACGCCTTCCAAGTGGGTCCGGGCCCCCGGACCCCGATCGCCTAAAATATTTACGGGCCATCAACTACGACCTAAGGAACCATAGTCACCGCCCCGCCATGACCGTTCCTCGTTTTTTTCCTTTTTACGTCCAATAAACCAGAATTTCGTGCGATTGCCATATTTTCGTGAGCAATAGCCCATGCCTTCCGTTCACCTAAAATTTACTCGGGCCATCAAATACGACCTAAGGAACCATAGTCACCGCCCCGCCATGACCGTTCCTCATTGTTTTGCTTTTTTACGACGAAAGAAGTAGAATTCCGCCCGATTCCCATATTTTCGTGTGTAGAGCCCACGCCTTCCGAGTGGGCCTGGGTACCCTGAAACCGGATTGCCTAACATTTTTACAAGCCATCAAATACGACCTAAGGAACCATAGTCACCGCCCCTCGATGGCCGTTCCTCGTTGTTTTGCATTTTATGGCCAAAAAACTAGAATTCCGCCCGATTCTCATATATTCGTGTGCTGTAGCCCACGTCTTCCGAGTGAGACCGTGATACCCGGACCCCGATCGCCTAAAATTTTTTCGAGCCATCAAATACGACCTAAGGAACCATAGTCACCGCCCCGCCATGGTCGTTCCTCGTTGTTTTGCAATTTAAGGCAAAAAAACTAGAATTTCGCCCGATTCCCATATTTTCATGTGCTATAGCCCCTGCCTTCCGAGTGGGTCCAAGCCCACGGACCTCGATCGCCTAAAATTATTCGGGGCCATCAAATACGACCTAAGGAACCATAGTCACCGTCCCGCCATGGCCGTTCCTCGTTCTTTTGCGTTTTACGGCCAAAAAACTAGAATTCCGCCCGATTCCCATATATTCGTGTGCTATAGCCCACGCCTTCCGAGTGGGTCCGGGCCCCCGAACCCCGAACGCATAAAATTATTTTGGGCCATCAAATACAACCTAAGGAACCATAGTCAACGCCCCACCATGGCCGTTCCTCATTATTTTGCGTTTTACGGCTAAAAAACTAGAATTCTGCCTGATTCCCATATATTCGAGTGCTGTAACCCACGCCTTCCGAGTGGGACCGGGACCCCCGGACCCCAATCACCTAAAATAATAATCCGGGCCATCAAATACTACCTAAGAAACCATAGTCACCGCCCAGCCATGGCCGTTCCTCGTTGTTTTGCATTTTACGGCCAATAAACTAGAATTTTGCCCGATTCCCATATTTTCGTGTACTATACCCTGATCGCCTAAAATTATTCAGGGCCATCAAATACGACCTAAGGAACCATAGTCACTGCCCCACCATGGCTGTTCCTCATTTTTTTCCTTTTTACGTCCAAAAAACTAGAATTTCGTGCGATTACCATATTTTTGTGAGCTATAGCCCATGCCTTCCGAGTGGGTCCGGGCCTCCAGACCCTGATTGCCTAAAATTATTCGGGGCCATAAAATACGACCTAAGGAACCATAGTCACGGTCCCGCCATGGCTGTTCCTCATTTGTTTTCCTTTTTACGTCCAAAAAACTAGAATTTCGCCTGATTCCCATATTTTCGTGGGAATAGCCCACGTCTTCCAAGTGGTTCCGGGCCCCCGGACCCCGATCGCCTAAAATATTTACGGGCCATCAACTACTACCTAAGGAACCATAGTCACTGCCTCGCCATTGACCGTTCCTCGTTTTTTTTTCTTTTTACGTCCAAAAAACTAGAATTTCGTGCGATTGCCATATTTTCGTGAGCTATAGCCCATGCCTTCCGATCACCTAAAATTTATTCGGGCCATCAAATATCACCTAAGGAACCATAGTCACCGGCCGTTCCTCGTTGTTTTGCTTTTTTATGACGAAAGAAGTAGAATTCTGCCCGATTCTCATATTTTCATGTGCAGAGCCCACGCCTTCCGAGTGGGCCCGGGTACCCCGAAACCGGATTGCCTATCATTTTTCCAGGCCATCAAATATGACCTAAGGAACTATAGTCACCGCCCTTCCATGGTCGTTCCTCGTTGTTTTGCATTTTATGGCCAAATATTTAGAATTACGCCCGATTCTCATATATTCGTGTGCTGTAGCCCACGTCTTCCGAGTGGGACCGGGATCCCCGGACCCCGATCGCCTAAACTTTTTTCGAGGCATCAAATACGACCTAAGTAACCATAGTCACTGCCCCGCCGTTGTATTTCCTCGTTGTTTTGCAATTTACGGCAAAAAAACTAGAATTTTGCCCGATTCCCATATTTTCGTGTGCTATAGCCCCTGCCTTCCGAGTGGGTCCGAGCCCCCGGACCCGATCGCCTAAAATTATTCGGGGCCATCAAATACGACCTAAGGAACCATAGTCACCGCCCTGCCATGGCCGTTCCTCGTTCTTTTGCGTTTTACGGCCAAAAAACTAGAATTTCGCCCGATTCCCATATATTCGTGTGCTATAGCCCATGCCTTCCGAGTGGGTCCGGGTCCCCGAACCTAGATCGCCTAAAATTATTCTGGGCCATCAAATACGACCTAAGGAACCATAGTCAACTCCCCACCATGGCCGTTCCTTGTTGTTTTGCGTTTTACGGCTAAAAAACTAGAATTCCACCCGATTCCCATATATTCGAGTGCTGTAGCCCACGCCTTCTGATTGGGACCGGGACCCCCGGACCCCAATCGCCTAAAATTATTCCGGTACATCAAATACTACCTAAGGAACCATAGTCACCACCCAGCCGTGGCCGTTCCTCGTTGTTTTGCATTTTACGGCCAATAAACTAGAATTTCGCCCGATTCCCATATTTTCGTGTGCTATACCCTGATCGCCTAAATATATTCGAGGCCATTAAATACGACCTAAGGAACCATAGTCACCGCCCAGCCGTGGTTGTTCCTCGTTGTTTTGCATTTACGGCAATAAAACTAGAATTTCGCCTGATTCCCATATTTTCGTGTGCTATAGCCCCTGCCTTCCGAGTGGGTCCGAGCCCCCGGACCCGGATCGCCTAAAATTATTCGGGGCCATCAAATACGACCTAAGGAATCATAGTCACCTCCCCTCCATGGCCGTTCCTCGTTCTTTTGCATTTTACGGCCAAAAAATTAGAATTCCCCCCGATTACCATATATTCGTGTGCCCCACGCCTTTCGAGTGGGTCCGGGCACCCGGACGCCGATCGCCTAAAATTATTCTAGGCCATCAAATACGACTTAAGGAACCATAGTCACCGCCCCGCCATGGCCGTTCCTCGTTGTTTTGCGTTTTACGGCCAAAAAACTAGAATTTCGCCCGATTCCCATATTTTCGTGAGATATAGCCCACGCCTTCCAAGTGGGTCAGGGCCCCCGGACCCTGATCGCCTAAAATATTTTTGGGCCATCAACTACGACCTAAGGAACAGTAGTCACCGCCCCGCCATGACCGTTCCTCAGTTTTTTCCTTTTTACTTCCAAAAAACTATAATTTCGTGCGATTGCCATATTTTAGTGAGCTGTAGCCCATGCCTTCCGAGTTGGTCCGGGCCCCCCGTATCCCAATCACCTAAAATTTATTTGGGTCATCAAATACGACCTAAGGAACCATAGTCATCGCCCCGCCATGACCGTTCCTCGTTGTTTTGCTTTTTACGACCAAAAAAGTAGAATTCCGCCCGATTCCCATATTTTCGTGTGCAGAGCCCACTCCTTCCGAGTGGGCCCGGGTACCCCAAAACCGGATTGCCAAACATTTTTCCAGGCCATCAAATATGACCTATGGAACCATAGTCACCGCCCCTCCATGGTCGTTCCTCGTTGTTTTGCGTTTTACGGCCAAAAAACTAGAATTCCGCCTAATTCCCATATATTCGAGTGCTGTAGCCCACGCCTTCCAAGAGGGACCGGGACCCCCGGACCCCGATCGCCTAAACTTTTTCCGAGCCATGAAATACGACCTAAGGAACCATAGTCACCGCCCTGCCGTGGTGTTCCTCCTTATTTTGTAATTTACGGCAAGAAAACTAGAATTTAGCCCGATTCCCATATTTTAATGTGCTGTAGCCCCTGCCTTCGAGTAGGTCCGAGCCCCCGGACCCCGATCGCCTAAAATTATTCAGGGATATCAAATATGACCTAAGGAAACATAGTCACCACCCCTCCATGGCCGTTCCTCGTTCTTTTGCATTTTACGGCCAAAAAATTAGAATTCCGCCCGATTCCCATATATTCGTGTGCTATAGCCCACGCCTACCGAGTGGGTACGGGATCCCGGACCCCGATCGCCTAAAATTATTTTGGGCCATCAAATACGACCTAAGGAACCATAGTCACCGCCCCACCATGGCCGTTCCTCGTTGTTTTGCGTTTTACGGCCAAAAAATAAGAATTCCACCCGATTCCCATATTTTCGTGTGCTAAGCCCACGCCTTCCGAGTGGGTCAGGGCCCCCCGGACCCCGATCGCCTAAAATTTATTTGGGCCATCAAATACGTCCTAAGGAATCATAGTCACTGCCCCACCATGACCGTTCCTCATTGTTTTGCTTTTTACGACTAAAAAACTAGAATTCCTCCCGATTCCCATATTTTCGTGTGCTCTAGCCCACGCCTTCCGAGTGGGCCCGGGTCCCCCGAAACCGGATTGCCTAACATTTTTCTAGGCCATCAAATACGACCTAAGGAACCATAGTCACCGCCCCGCCATGGCCGTTCCTCGTTATTTTGCGTTTTACGGCCAAAAAACTAGAATTCCGCCCGATTCCCATATATTCGTGTGCTATATATAGCCCATGCCTTCCTAGTGGGTCCGGGCCCTTCGGACCCCGATCGCCTAAAAAAATTTTGGACTATCAAATACGACCTAAGGAACCATAGTATCCGCCCTGCCATGACCGTTCCTCGTTGTTTTGCTTTTTACGACCAAAAAACTAGAATTTTGCCTGATTCCCATATTTTTGTGTGCTATCGCCCATGCCTTCTGAGTGGGTCCGAGCCCCCGGACCCCGAATAACTAACATTTTTTCAGGCTATCAAATTTGATCTAAGGAACCATAGTCACCGCCCCGTCATGGCCGTTCCTCGTTGTTTTGCGTTTTATGGCCAAAAAACTAGAATTTCGCCCGATTCCCATATTTTCGTGAGATATAGCCCACGCCTTCCAAGTGGGTCCGGGCACCCGGACCCCGATCGCCTAAAATATTTTCGGGCCATCAACTACGACCTAAGGAACAGTAGTCACCGCCCCGCCATGACCGTTCCTCAATTCTTTTCCTTTTTACATCCAAAAAACTAGAATTTCGTGCGATTGCCATATTTTAGTGAGCTGTAGCCCATGCCTTCCGAGTGCGTCCGGGCCCCCCGGATCCCAATCACCTAAAATTTATTTGGGCCATCAAATACGACCTAAGGAACCATAGCCACCGCCCCACCATGGCCGTTCCTCGTTGTTTTGCGTTTTACAGCCAAAAAATGAGAATTCCACCCGATTCCCATATTTTTGTGTGCTAAGCCCACACCTTCCGAGTGGGTCAGGGCCCCCCGGACCCCGATCGCCTAAAATGTATTTGGGCCATCAAATACATCCTAAGGAACCATAGTCACTGCCCTGCCATGACCGTTCCTCATTGTTTTGCTTTTTACGACCAAAAAACTAGAATTCCTCCCGATTCCCATATTTTCGTGTGTTCTAGCCCACGCCTTCCGAGTGGGCCCGTGTCCCCCGAAACTGGATTGCCTAACAATTTTCTAGGCCATCAAATACGACCTAAGGAACCATAGTCACCGCCCCGCCATAGCCGTTCCTCGTTGTTTTGCGTTTTATGGCCAAAAAACAAGAATTCCGCCCGATTCCCATATATTCGTGTGCTATATATAGCTCACGCCTTCCTAGTGGGTCCGGGCCCTCCGGACCCCGATCGCCTAAAATTTTTCTGAACTATCAAATACGACCTAAGGAACCATAGTCACCACCCTGCCATGACCGTTCCTCGTTGTTTTGCTTTTTACGACCAAAAAACTAGAATTTTGCGTGATTCACATATTTTCGTGTGCTATAGCCCATGCTTTACGAGTGGGTCTGAGCCCCCGGACCCGGATCGGCTAAAATTATTCGAGGCCATCAAATACGACCTAAGGAACCATAGTCACCTCCCCTCCATAGCCGTTCCTCGTTCTTTTGCGTTTTAGGCCAAAAAACTAGAATTCCGCCCGATTACCATATATTCGTGTGCTATAGCCCACGCCTTTCGAGTGGGTTCGGGCACCCGGACCCCGATCGCCTAAAATTATTATAGGCCATCAAATACGACTTAAGGAACCATAGTCACCGCCCCACCATGGCCGTTCCTTGTTGTTTTGCATTTTACGGCCGAAAAACTAGAATTTCGCCCGATTCCCATATTTTCGTGAGATATAGCCCACGCCTTCCAAGTGGGTCAGGGCCCCCGGACCCTGATCGTCTAAAATATTTTTGGGCCATCAACTACGACCTAAGGAACAGTAGTCACCACCCCGCCATGACCGTTCCTCATTTTTTTCCTTTTTACGTCCAAAAAACTAGAATTTCGTGCGATTGCCATATTTTAGTGAGCTGTAGACAATGCCTTCCGAGTGCGTCCGGGCCCCCCGGATCCCAATCACCTAAAATTTATTTGGGCCATCAAATACGACCTAAGGAACCATAGTCATCGTCCCGCCATGATCTTTCCTCGTTGTTTTGCTTTTTACGACCAAAAAAGTAGAATTCCGCCCGATTTCCATATTTTCGTGTGCAGAGCCCACGCCTTTCGAGTGGGCCCGGTACCCCAAAACCGGATTGCTTAACATTTTTCTCGGCCATCAAATACGACCTATGGAACCATAGTTACCGCCCCTCCATGGTCGTTCCTCGTTGTTTTGCGTTTTACGGCCAAAAAATTAGAATTCTGCCCGATTCCCATATATTCGAGTGTTGTAGCCCACGCCTTCCGAGTGGGATCGGGACCCCCGGACCCCGATCACCTAAAATTTTTCCGAGCCATCAAATATGACCTAAGGATCCATAGTCACCGCCCCGCCGTGGTCTTTCCTCGTTGTTTTGCAATTTACGGCAAGAAAACTAGAATTTCGCCTGATTCCCATATTTTCATGTGTTGTAGCCCCTGCCTTCGAGTGGGTCCGAGCCTCCGGACCCCGATTGCCTAAAATTATTCAGGGCCATCAAATATGACCTAAGGAATCATAGTCACCGCCCTACCATGGCCGTTCCTCGTTCTTTTGCGTTTTACGGCCAAAAAACTAGAATTCTGTCTGATTCCCATATATTCGTGTGCTATAGCCCATGCCTTCCGAGTGGGTACGGGATCCCGGACCCCGATCGCCTAAAATTATTTTGGGCCATCAAATACGACCTAAAGAACCATACTCACCGCCCCACCATGGCCGTTCCTCGTTGTTTTGCGTTTTACGGCCAAAAAATAAGAATTCCACCCGATTCCCATATTTTCGTGTGCCAAGCCCACGCCTTCCGAGTGGGTCAGGGCCCCCCGAAACCCGATCGCCTAAAATTTATTTGGGCCATCAAATACGTCCTAAGGAACCATAGTCACCGCCCTGCCATGACCGTTCCTCATTGTTTTGCTTTTTACGACCAAAAAACTAGAATTCCTCCCGATTCCCATATTTTCGTGTGCTCTAGCCCACGCCTTCCGAGTGGGCCCGGGTCCCCCAAAATCGGATTGCCTAACATTTTACTAGGCCATCAAATATAACCTAAGGAACCATAGACACCGCCCCGCCATGGCCGTTCCTCGTTGTTTTGCGTTTTACGGCCAA